>NC_058405.1:157303128-157536617 GCF_002201575.2 Neomonachus schauinslandi
TTTTTTTTTTTTTTAAGATTTTATTTATTTATTTGAGAGAGAGAGAACGAGAGCCAGAGAGCAGGAGAGGGAGGAGGGTCAGAGGGAGGAGAAGCGGACTCCCCGCGGAGCAGGGAGCCTGATGCGGGACTCGATCCCAGGAGTCCAGGATCATGACCTGAGCCGAAGGCAGACGCTTAACCATCTGAGCCACCCAGGCGCCCTGGCTTTTCTTTTTCTTAATGAGGTATCTTGAAATGCTGAAGTTCATTTTTTTGATGTTTTTCTTTTATGGTTATTGCTTTCTATGACCTGTCTAAAAAGCCCTTGGCTCTCCCTAAGTCACAAAGATATTCTCCTATATTTTCATTCAAAGGTTTTATTGTTTTACGTTTATGTCCATGATCTACTTTGAATACAGTTGTTCCAGAATCATTTGCCAAAACCACATATTCATACACACACACACACATCTCCTTTCCTCTTCCCATCAATACTTTTGACATTAAAAAAAAAATGGACCATTTAATTTTAGGTCTAATTACAGACTCTCTATTCTGTTGCATTAAAGTCTTTGAACATTCTTACACCAATGCCATACTCTTTTGATTATTGTAGATTTATAATAAGTCCTCAAGTACTGTAAGTGCCCATATTTGGTTCTTCTTTTTCAAAACTGGTCCACTACTTTGGATCCTTTGTTTTTTTCGTATTTTATAATCAAATTGCCATTTTCTAAAAGGGATAGTTTGTTGGACTTTTATTGGAATTGCACTGAATCTAAAACATCAATTTAAGGATAAGTGGTATCTTAAAACTCCTAAGTTTTCAAATCCATGAATATGGCTTAATTTGTTTAGATCTTCTTTAATTTCTTGCAGCAATGATTTTCAGTTTTAAATGTAGAGGTCTTATACATCTCCTGTTAAACTTAATCCTAAGTATTTTTATATTTATGTTGGCATTGTAAACAGCATCAGCTTTTGTAAATTAGATTATCAAGTGCTTGGTGCTAGTATAAAAATACATTTTGTATACTGGCCTTGTATCCTGTAAGTTTTCTAACTTCACATTTTAATAGTAATTTGTAAACTATATAATCATGCCACCTATACAACTGGATAAAAGTGAGGAAGAGGAATCCTTGCCTTGTCTTTAATCTTAAGGGAAAATCATTATTTCACCATTAAATAAGATTTTTATCTGATTGAGGTAGTTCCCATCTATTTCTAGTTCACCGAGAGGTTACATCAATAAATGGGTGTTGAATTTTGACAAATATTTTCTCTGCATCTCCTGTGATGATCACATATATGTTTTTTTATCCTTCTATTCATTTTACTGGCTTTTGACTTAAAATAACATTTGCATTCTCGGAATAAATTTGTTTGGTCATCTTATAGGGTACTAGACTCAGTTTCCTAATATTTTCATAAGGATTTCATAAGCAACTTTTTCTGTAATTTTGTTCTCCTATAATGTCTTGAAAGATTTGGGTACCCACGTTATACTGATCTCATGAAATGGGATATGTTTTTTCCTCTACTTTCTGACACAGTTTGTGTAAAAATGGTCTTATTTGTTCTTTAGATGATTAACAGAACTCCTAAGTGGAAATAACTAGATTTAGATTTTTCTTTGAGGGGAACTTTTTAATAATGAATTCAATTTTTTTTAGAAGATACAATGTTACTCAGATATTCTATTTCTTATGTCAATTTTGGTAAACTGCTTTTATCAGGAAGTTTTTTCCATTATATCCTAATTGTCAAATTTATTGGCATAAAGTTGTTCATAATATTTCTTACTCATTGCTTTATTATCTATAGGATCTATAGTGATATCTGATATTTCATTCCTGATATTAAAAATGTGGGCTTCTATGTTTTTTATTAGTTATTCCTTGCTAGGCTTTTATTAAATTTGATTAATCTTTGTAAAGACCCAACTTTGACCTTGTTCATTTTCTCTACTATTATTCTATTTCCTATTTGTATTTTAATCTTTTTTTTTTTTTTTATATTACTGAGGTGGAAATTTAACAGTGTTGATTTTAAAACTTTGTTCTTTTCTATATAAGCTTTAAGTGCTATATATTTCCTTGTAGGCATTATCTTATCTGCAACCCATGCATTTTGTTATGCTGCACTTTCATTATCATTTAGTTAGAAATATTTTCTAAATTCTCCTTTGACCCATAGTTATTTAGAAGTATGTTGTTTGATTTCTAGAAGGACCGTAAGTGGCCCAACTGCCATTGTGAGAAGAGCTCTATCTACTTTCTCTGCTTCGTTTCCTGTAGGCAGGAAAAGGTGGGCAGGACAAAGTTTTCAAGGCCACAAGATGAAAAAGTTATTCAAGAGGAGACTGACAGCCAGTATTTTATTGTGTACTCTCTATGTCAGGTATTGGCTGGGCTCTGGGTGAAATACTCACCAGTGTTCTCTACTATTTACTGTGACCAGCAAAGGCCTATCAAACCTGAGGCAGCTCAGAGTGGCCTTGGGGACTATAAAGTATCCACTGATGGCCATGTTGTTGTGTTGCAATGATCCTGGAGATGCTGTGCCTACTGACAGCAGCACTTTTAGGGTATCACAGAACAGGCCCAGGTACCCACTAATTGCTATCAAAAACAGTAGTGTATATATAGATCATAGTTGTTTTATTATTATTGTTAAAAAAAATCTCTTAAGGGGCACCTGGGTGGCTCAGTTGGTTAAGCGACTGCCTTCGGCTGGGGTCATGGTCCTGGAGTCCCGGGATCGAGTCCCACATCGGGCTCCCTGCTCGGCGGGCAGTCTGCTTCTCCCTCTGACCCTCCTCCCTCTCATGCTCTCTGTCTCTCATTCTCTCTCTCGCAAATAAATAAAATCTTAAAAAAAAACTTTTTTTTAAATCTCTTAAGTAGAAAAAACAATGATGCAGTTACTACAATACTGTCATTCTAGTGGAAAGACATCAAGTTTTTGAAAAACAGCCTGGTTTAAAAAAAAAAAAATGGAAAGACCTTAAATCCACTTGAATGCAAGTCAGACTTGAGAACAAATTATCAGAAATATAATACCTGGAAGATATTATTAAAGACCTGGGAAGTTCCAAATTTTTACTTGAGCTTAATAGACTTTTCAGAGAGATTAAATCTATTTATTTATAACAAGTTAATCTAATGGATGAAATTATAAGATTCAGAATTTAGAAGATGCCTCAAAACACATTAAATTCCAAGTAGCTACAACCAAAACTGCCTTCAAAATATGTCATGAGAATGAAGAACAACTTCAGAAAGCACTAAGCTGCTTTAGATGAACATTCTCATCTTAAGGGAAACACAAAGCTGCTCTGGAAAAGAAAAGCAAACAAGCTTATCAAAAAGAAAAAAATATTAGGAAAGTCTGATGTGACACTGAGAAAAATCAGAGTGGTAAAGAAAATCAGATGAAGCTCTGGAATAATAACAATAATCCTGGGATGAAAGATAGGGCTGCTGTTCTTAGATAGTGAGAAGCTGACACTGCATATAATGGATAAATGAGAAAATGGGGACCACTTATAAGACCAATGCAAAGGAGTTTGAAGAAACTGATACAGTGGAGTTAAATTTTTATTTAAGAACTTTGGAAGGGGACGCCTGGGTGGCTCAGTCATTAAGCATCTGCCTTTGGCTCAGGTCATGATCCCAGGGTCCTGGGATCGAGCCCCACATCGGGCTCCCTGAAGTTAATGATCCTCAAAGTCAAACCAAGAAAGACTAGGCATAGACAGAAAGAGAGCAGAAATTCCACTTCCTTCCTGAACAGCACTAAGGAAATGAATTTTCACTTAAATACCCAATTTAGAAAGAAATTACCATAGAAAAATAGAAGGGAATCTTCAAAGCTGAAAAGATGAGTCATGCAAGTAAAGAGATGGTCACCTATAAAACTCAAAATTCCTTCAGAAAAAGTCAAAATCACTCGCTATTATCAAACCCAGCTTTGTTGCCTGAGAGAAACTGTGTTAACTTAGGAAAATGCATGCATGAGACAAAAAATTACTGGAAAAGAATGTAAATGCTTCAAAAAGTATCCTTAATGTGCCTGATATTCTAAATGGGGCATTTGGCTGGTGAGGACTACCAGATAATCGTCTGGTCAACTGGGTCCCTGAGGAAGAAGGAATATCAGGCTGTGATGGGATCCAAGTCCAGTGCCAGGTTTGGACCAGGTGCCACCTTCTCAGGGTCAGGAAAATGGGAACAGGATCCCTCCATTTGACCAACTTTGCCCCGATGCCCCAATTTCTCCTCAAGTCACAGCTTGTCCTGGCCCTCCTCACACTGGCAGATTCAATCTCCTCTCTGCCGCTCCCCACATACATATAACTGCTGGCCCTAAGGCTCCACCTCACCCTCCCACCAGGCAAATCCCAGGGGGAGATTTCTGAGAAGAAAACACTGAGGAGGAAGTGCCAGGCCATCACCTCCACCAAAGTACTTCTCTGTCTAGCATTTTCTCCAACAATAAGAAAGGTCTCCACAGCAACTACTGGATTTGGTCTTCTGCCACACAATCTCAAAACATATCGTAGATTACCCTTTGAATTGATCCCACCTTCCAGTGAGTCTACTTATGAAAATCTAGAGCCACAGGAAGAGGTTTTCTCTCTCAACTAATTTTTTTTTTCTCTTCTAGTTCCATTGCTAATAGGAATTAAGTAATACAACAGCTCAAATGAAAGGCATTATGATTTAAGGTAATATTTTATAACCAAAAATTATTTAAAAGTGAGTCTTAAAAGTTAACTGCTTCCATTTTTCCTATTTGTAGGTATATAATACATGTCTTGCTATTGACAAGTTTAATGAAATATTCCAGAAACACAGCAAGATTTTGTCTTCTAAAATAACTTTTAATTTTTTCTCTCGTTTCATTACTCTTATTTTAGTGATTATATGGTATGCCAAATGGGAACTAGAAAGAATTCTTGAGATTATAATGGTATATTAAATGTGGATCTTATTAGTAAATTATTTCTATCTTATTTGATTTATAGGTATTGTAAGCACAGCAATATTTGTTATTACAATTTAATAAATTTCCTGTATTGATCCAAAAATCAACAAAAATTTTGCTTCTATTTAATTTTCTTAGTTTTACTACTGTGATTATATATATATATATAGAGAGAGAGAGAGAGAGAGAGAGTGTGTGTGTGTGTGTGTGTGTGTGTGGGTGTGTGTGGGTGTGTGTGGGTGTGTGTGGGTGGAAAAATTAAGTGTCCAGGGGCACCTGGGTGGCTCAGTCAGTTAAGCCTCTGCCTTCAGCTCAGTCATAATCCCAGGGTTCTGGGATGGATTCCTGCATCTGGCTCCCTGCTCAGCAGGGAGTCTGCTTCTTCCTCTCCCTCTATGTGTGCACTCTCTCTTGCTCTCTAATAAATAAAATCTTTTTAAAAAAAAAAGAAAAATTAAGTGTCCAACTGATGAATTATCTAATAGAGGAATTTATTACAAAATCAACTGTCAAATATCAGTATAAATAGAACCAAATGCAATAATTCAAAACAGAAGACAATCTAAAAAACTTGTCAACCTGACTTTAGAATGCTTACTTCTTTTATATGTAATATAAGCTCATTAAATTTTCTGTAGTCTACTGAGCCTGGGTGGCTCAGTCGGTTAAGTGTCTGCCTTTGGCTCAGGTCATGATCCTGGGGTTCTGGGATTGAGCCCCACATCAGGCTCCCTGCTCAGCAGGGAGTCTGCTTCTCCCTCTCCTTCTGCCCTCCCTCCCCCACCCCACTCATGCTCACTCATGCTCTCTCTCATGTTCTAATAATAAAAGATCTCATCATAGCAGAACATAATTTTACTATCATGTTGATTTCCAAGGGTCAACAACTTCGAGCCTAATGTGGCCTATCCCAGAAATTAAGACTAATTTTTTCTTCTTCTTTTGAATAGGTCATCAACTTTTCCCACATGGATTTCTTTCTACAATAACCACATACTAAGGCCTATATCCTCCTAATACTTTTTCCCTTTCGACTTTTTCCTCTCCTACCCTGACTCCACTTAAGAGTTCATTATAATTCATATTCCTTTGACTTTATTTCTTTCCCTGGGCTTTGTTTTCTGACTCCATTTCTTAAATGATAAATCAGAGACTTTTATCTTTTACTTCTTTCACACACTAAACCATCCTTCATCCTCTCCTCTTAACTGTGAGGAATCTTCTTTCATGCCCCTAGACCAGGAGTCCCTACCCATTTCTCAGGCTCTTTCTTCCATGTCACAAGCTAAAATTCCTTTTAAAATGCATCAATATAGAGTAGACCATTCAAATGACAATTAAAATGGACTTAAGTTTAAGTGGACCACTTACATCTCAAAGAAATCCAATAAGAAAGTTTTTCATCTCAATATACCCCCAAGAAAGGTAGTTTTTTGACAAAAGTGGGCAAGCAGAAATGTGCTGGGTGGCAGAAGGCATGCTGGGTGGCAGAAGGCAAGCTTATACGTAATGAATAACTCACTCTCAAGTATTTGGGAATTTACCCTATTTAGCATTATTTTTATTAAGACAGCATGTTCTCCCACATTAGCATTTTAATACCATTGACCAAAATTCAATTGTGCTCTTTCTAAAGCTACTATCCAAGATCATGAAACTGGAAGCTGAAGCTCCAAAAATGACTGAGTTGAGTGATGTTGGTTATGTTGCTTAACGTCTGTAACCTCAGCTTCCTCACCTGTGAACTGGAGATCATAATGACCACCCACCTCCGAGGGCGGTCCTAAGGCTCGAAAGTAATAATGTTATCCCTTTCACACACTCTGATCCAGCCACATCAACTCACCTGTCATTCCCAGGCAAGTTATCAAAATTCCCGGTTTTTGGAAATACTCTTCTGCCTGACTGCTCTTTCTGCCTCCTCCTTCCTGGCCAAGCACAATATCCTCATCACCTGCAAAGGCTCAGTTCACATGTAATATTCCCTGGCAAACTTTCCTTCACTTATCCCAGGAGCAAAAGTAGCTGCTTCACTCATCCCTTTTGCATTGTGTGCAAATCTCAAGTAAAGCCTGCATCACAATATGACTGCTTTCATGTCTGAATTCTTCCCCCTGGGATTGTTAATTCCACAAGAATAAGCAAGTGTCCTAGCTGCCTTTGTTATCTACCACCTACACATTCCCAGGGCCTACAACAGTGCTTGACAATATTTGACATTCAATAAATATTTGTTGACTGTTAAAATTGTGTCTTAATTCCTAGTACCAACAGACATCTAAATCACCCTGGGGTAAACACAAAGCCCACTGTAGAGAAATTAGAGGAACGTGGGCACTAATTCCACCATCACAGCTTCCACTTGTTGTAGCTATCAAAATCAAGATGCTATTTCAGCAAAATATGGGACTATTTCCAAACCAAGAATTTTTGACAGACCCCATGGTTCTCTGTTGTATTGTGTTAACTTGCTGTTGACCCATTTGCATTTCAGCAACTAAATCCTCTCTTACCAATAATTCAGTTGCATTAATTTTTCCATATTCAGTGTAGTGAGTATTCTCTCTCTAACCTCACTATTTGGGGTTTGTGAAATAGGATATTCATATTAAAACCAACAAGAATTTGTGGTTACATGGCTTTGAGTATACCAGAAATGGAGTTCGCATTTTTAATGTGCTTCAACCCATGTTGTTTGTATACCTCTACTGGATCATGTCTGAAATAAATTTTCTAAAATCTATTCATCACAGACCATAAAGTAAGATAAATTGAATTATAATTTTATTTTTGGGTAATAAGTAAGCTGAGGATGATGTGTTCCATCTTTTGATGGAATGCAAATTTACCATTAAAAGACAAATTCTTCACTTCCAAAGTTTGAATAGGGTGGTGCTTTAAAAAGCATTCCATCTGGTTAAATTTAGGGTGCTGAAAAAAGCCCACTATAAGAATATTCTCTGGCTCCAGACCCATAACATTTTTACTTGATTATGAACTGGATTCATTTTCATTTACTTGAAGCACTTCCACATCACTTTTTTTTTTTTCCTTCTGCAACAAGGCAAGTTGTCACCATACATGTTGACTTTGGTAATATTGTCTTCTCTAAATAATGCATTTCAGATGCATTATTGCCAGTAAAAGAAAAGCTTGTCTGTACTGGCTGACATTTTTAGAGGATGTTTCTAAAGGATTTACTTTTTATTTTTTTCTTTTACTCATCTACCAGCCCTTTTCTTCTCAGTCTCATTCCCCTTTTCCTTCCTACCCTACTGTCCTACACCACCACCCGCTCCCTGAATCTCGTCCTATCAAGGTTCAGTCATCAGCCTTTCTTATCTCAACCATTATAATGGTCTTCATGACCTTCAGCTCAGGATTCCTACTTGCCATACAGATAAAATTAATCAGTAAAAGAATGAACCAACAGCCCAAACCCTTTTTCCTGCCGAATGATGGGTCACTAATGTCATTTGTTTGCCTATCTCCTTTATAAAAGAGTTCAAAGGGCCCACATATAGAGGAAAACAATGAGGCCAAAGATAAAATGAGTGAAACAATGAAAACATCTACCTTGCTTATTAACAGTCCTCCCAGGAAAGTCAGTAAATTTCTGAAGGCCAACTCATTAGATAGTACAAATTTGGGGGCTCTCCAACAGGAGAAAAGAAAATGAAGAGATTCACAGAGAAAGTCAAATGTAATTGACAAGTCTGTGAAAATATACAGAAGTAAACTGGGACCTATTTTAGAGCTATAAAGGAGGTCAGAGAGAACCCTGCCCGCATGGCTTGGAAGCCTATCCTGATTCAAGCATCAATGTCCTCCACTATCAAAGCAAACTTTAAAGATTTAATTAGGTTTTCAAATAGCATGGATGGATATTAAGGTCTAGCATTTCCAAGCTACAAAAGCCCATCATGCCTTCTTTATTGTGTCCTATGGAAAGACTAATTATGAGAAAAGTAAAGTGATATTTGTACTGAAGTAGTTGATCCTATCTTCATCTACTGATCTAACAAATGTTTGCTGTGCATTTACCATATGCAGCCACTGTGCTCTCTGGTGAGGTTATGGTAAGGTTACATTGGTGAGTTCAGTAGACATGGTCTCATCGCTTCTTGGCCTTTTGGCTAAGATCAAGTGCAGTAGACATGGTCCCTGTTGTCACTGAGCTAATCATGTTAAAGAGTGCTTACAATATGTCAGGCACTGTTCCAAGTACTTTGCATATGTATTAACCTATTAAATCCTCACAACCCTATGAGAAGTAGATACTATTATATTCCCCATCTTACACTTAAGGAAACTGAGACATGGAAAAAGTAACTTGCTCAATGTCACATAGCTAGTTAAGTGCTAGAGCTGTAGCATCCATGCTATTCACAACTACCTTACTGCCCTATAGAGGTAGCCATCAATCCAACAGTCATGCAAATCAGTGTATAATCACAAAGTGGACATAAATCCTAGAAAAGAAAGGAAACAGGGTTCCAGAGAATACAGAATAAAGAAGCCCAATGGGGGAGGGGAGGACATGACAGGACACAACTATCAGGGAATTGACCCTTGAGCCCTGAAGGCTGAGTATAAGTTAAACTGGCATCAGGAAGAGTTTTCCCAGTAAAGGATGAGTGTGTGAAATCTCTCCGGTAGGAGGGAGCTTGGTCAGTGTGGGGAGTAAGATAAGACCAAAGTGGCTAGAGAGCAGTGAGTGGTGCAAGGTGAGGATGGAGGGATAGAAGGCTAGTTTTAGTGGAACATCAAAACATTAAAAAGTCACATTAGCCTTCATTCTAAGTACAGTAAAAAGCCATAGAAAATTTTAAGCTGGTAAGTGACAAAAGATTTGATTTTGAGAAAAATCACTCAGGCTGCCATTTGAAGAAAGACCCGAGTGGATGTAGGGTACCAGTTACATAGCCCTTGCAGTGGTCTAAGTTAAGTATTGATAGTAATTTTCTCATGAAGCCCCAAATTACCAAATCCAAATTACCTTTGTCTCTTTTGACCAGAAATAGTAACTTTTATTCTATATATCCTCTCTTCTAACTTAAGTAGCTTGTTTTTCAGTCTCAAATTTGGCTGCAAGAAACTGATACACTACCTACATTTCATTTTTGCCTACTAAATTCCTATTCAGTTTGATCCATTTACAGATATGGGTCAGAATATACAAGCTAAAGACTTCAATTTCTACCAGATTCTCTAAGCCTAGAGGACACTAATTAGAATTATTAATCAAGGCAAGCCGAGGATAACCAAAAACTGTGTCCCAACACAGACAGACACTATGGTATTACGGAAGAAGGCAGGATTTTGGAACCACAGACTTGCCACTTCCCGTGTTTATGACCTTAGGCAAGTTACTCAAGCACTCTTTGCCTTATTTTCTCAATAAAAAAAAAATGGAGATCTTAAAACTCACCTTACCGAGTGACTATAAAAATTATAAATGACATACAATACCAGGAATATGTTAGTTGCTCAGTAAATGTAACCTATTATTGGACTTAATTATTAGTTACTGATTGGCTCTCTAAATTCATGCATTTACCATTTATTTAACAATTTCTGGAGGTTCTACCATGTACCAAGCATTATGCTAGAGATAGCCAGATAATATGACACAGGTTCTGCCATCAAGAAATGTGGCAGACACTAATCATAGTTATTTCCTACTTGCTCCTTTTGAACAAAATCCCAATTTTGTCGTGGGAGACAATTTCCCTAACCCCAGTATGAATCAAAACCATGTAAAGTCATCTATGAGAATCCCATTCCCCTTTGCCAGTGACTGGTGAGATAGACATGTAATCTGATCCTGGTCAATGAGATTTAAGTCAAAACAGTCTTGGGGGACTCCTGGGAATACTTTTTCTTCATGATGAGAGAGATGGAAGAGAAAGGCCTCCCTTCTCCCAACACTGTTCCTTTCATTAAAATGACGCTTGGAGCTACAACAGTTCGTCTTGAGACTAGGAGGAGAGATACTTGTGACTTATTTAGTATGACAGAGCAGAAAGATTATAGGAGCCCAGATCCTTGATGATGTTGTTGAACTACAAAGCCAACCTGGAACCACTTGCTTAAGGTTTGTCGTTCCTGAACAACAAGTTATGAGTATTGCAACAGAAGCCTAAAGATAGTGGGCACATTAAGAAGCTACTCATTCATGGGGTGCCTGGGTGGCTCAGTTGTTAAGCGTCTGCCTTCGGCTCAGGTCATGATCCCAGGGTCCTGGGATCGAGCCCCGCATCGGGCTCCCTGCTCCACAGGGAGGCCTGCTTCTCCCTCTCCTACTCCCCCTGCTTGTGTTCCCTCTCTCCCTGTGTCTCTGTCAAATAAATAAATAAAATCTTAAAAAAAAAAAAAGCTACTCATTCATTAATAAAGTCTTATTAAATATTTACGCAATCTCCACAGACTTTAAGAGAATCCACCTTCCCCCTATGGATAAGAGGTGTGAATTAAAGGGTATAGGAGCAAGCCATGAAGGTGCATTGCCTAAACAAATTATTTTGTCATTCTACTCATGCCTGCCACTCTGCTCCCTCAACAGGCAAAGAAGTAAAATCCTTTTGCTAGAATCAACATCCTCCAGTGTCTCCAGAGAGAAATTAAATTGCTGTCTGCAACTAAGAGCTACATTTTAAGAAAGAAATAGGCTATATGGTAGCAGTATTTTTCCAGCAAAAATTTCTTACCACAAAAGAAAGGACTGTGCCCTCAAACCACTATAGAATTCTCAAGGTTTGGTCACCATGATAAACTTATTATTTCTCCATTCTGTTTCAGGATGTTGCTGGGACAAAACCATTTGGTGGTGTAACTTGTTTGTTTGATCCTTAAATAAAGTGTAAGTGAACATCCAATAGAATTTGACAGTTTCCTTCCATGAGTATGCTGTAAAAATTGCAGCATTTCCATAGGAATGTGATTAATGTCAAGCACTGGAGCCAATGGTGTTGCTCTCCTGCTGCCTCTCCACCTGTCCACTGCCAGGTGAGCATATCCAGCCACTGTTCCTTCTCTGACTGCCAGATGATGCTTTCCTGCTGATCTGTCCACGTGCTTGGTGGTGTCTTTATAAGATCTCACCACCTGTTAAGAACTGGCTCCTCACTTTAAGTGTATCCTTTACTTTGGACACGATTTTTAATAAAGGTTCTACAGAAGAAGTACCATTTCCTCAAGGAATCCAATGCAGAATTGACTTCCCACTGAGAATAGCAATCAATGTTAGAAATGATCAAAAGTGAATATAGGTTTTTTTTTTTATTACAGCAAATTGTATTTGCTTGCTTTACCACTTCACCTTCAAATTCCTCATTTAATCTATGTGATAAGCCAAGTAGCTACTACTATTCTCATTCTGTGATGAATTTAAGACTCTGAAAGCTTAATCAACATGCTCAAGCCTCACAGCTAGCTAAGACTAGAAACTAGGTTTTTGTTTTGTTTTTTTATCTTTCAACCCCATCCTTCATCACTTGCCACTAAACAAAACAATACAAAAAGCTTTGGACTCTCTTTAGTTTGCAGGAAAGAAAATTGCTTGCCACAAGAGAAATCCAGTATGGTCACAGTGAGGGAACACATAAAGATTATCTTTTATAAAGAAAAAGAACAGGTATAAAACATGATGGATGGGGTGCCTGGGTGGCTCAGTCGGTTAAGCGGCTGCCTTCGGCTCAGGTCATGATCCCAGGGTCCTGGGATAGAGCCCCGCATCGGGCTCCCTGCTCAGCGGGAAGCCTGCTTCTCCCTCTCCCACCCCCCCTGCTTGTGTTCCCTCTCTTGCTGTCTTGCTCTTTGTCAAATAAATAAATAAAATCTTAAAAAAAATGATGGATGCACTGGGTGTAAGATCTAAGGTCCACAGTCCTACCTGAAACCAAGAGTGAGTTTAATGCTGCCCCCTTTCCCCCATGAAGATTGCCATCCTATGCAAATTAGCATCTTGACAGCTAGCTGAGATGGGGCAGAAACAATTGGTCTGCAGTCAGCCAGAAAGAAAAACAGCAGCCAAAGTGCATAGTGTTACTTTTCCCACACTAAATGAGGCATTAACTTCCAAGTCTCTGACCCTTTAAATCTGTGTAACAATAATTAATGGAAGAAAGATAAATAATATTTAGGTTTGCACTCAAAGCCCCAACTAATAAGAACACAGGTTACATAAGGAGACATAGAGTCTCACCATTTCTTGCATTTGTTTCCAGCAGGTGAGGCATTAATTTCTTTTTCACTATGCTTGAGCTCCTACCTATTCCAGCAATGCCGTCACATGCTGTCTGGGAGCAAATGGCTGGGAGATCTAAGTGAGGAAGAGAAAAAGTTCAGTTCTAAAGATTTACTCATTATCTGCTAGGGGCTCCAGCCTTTGATCGGGTACAGAAACTCTTCAATTGTCCATAGAAACACACACTTCTGTGCTGTGCATTTTCCTAACCCTTGTCTTGAAGCACTGCCAGCTCTTCAATAGGTGGATAGCACACTCAAAGAAATCACTTCCCTTCTCTTGGTTCAAAATTCCTCCTTTGTAAAAATAGCTAGACTGAACCAGGTCAGTGGTTGCCAGCAATGAAAGTCACCTGCATTGCAATGTTTTCAAAATGCAAACCCCCTGCGTCTTTCACTTTTAACTCCCTAGGTTATGGAATAAAGAGGTCTGAAGAGGATTCTGTAGTTTTAAGAAGTTTCTCTAGTAAACAGGATGCTCAACTTGGGTTGAGAACCACAAGATTATTTAATCAATATTATTACTTAATCTAAATTAGAAAAGCTCTAGGGCTCCAATGATCTCTTCATTCAAGAACAGAAACACTGCTTGGAATCAAAACCAAAAATGATCACGTATTACTCTCCACTCAGCCCTCCAGATAAACACCTTAGGAGACATGAGTGTGGTTTGGTAGGGAAAAAAGTTATGGGGAGGATCGTGACCAAATTATTTGGAAGAACATTTTAGGTACATAAGAAACTAAATACCCAACATATTTAAACTACATTTACTGCAACAAAGATTGTTATTATTCTTTGGCCACTAAAAACTGGTTCCTCTCTATTACTCCTCTACCTCCTTTCCTTTGTGTGAAAACTTCTTTTAGTATTCTATTTATTCCTCTCTTTTGAGAGAGAAGTAAAAGAGGTAGTCTTTAAAATCAGTTATTTTTTCCTCAATGTTCTTTTAACATAAAGCAAACTAACTCCTAACCCTAACTCAGCTGATCTCCAGTTCTAATTAATCAGACCCAAAAGACTTTCCACTTTTATTCCGCTTGCTAGTCAAATCCACTCTATACCAACTGATAGACCACAGAAATTAAAGGTGAGGATAGCTTTTAATTTGCTTTTGTTTCACCTTTAAGGATATTGTATTACATTTGGGTTGACTCCTCCCCACCTTCAAAAGAGGAGAACCCAGAATTTAATCTCAATTTTTTTCCCAGTGATTTCTAATGAAGGAAACTTAAAAACCTCCCTGGTAGAAAGGATTACAATTTGTTTCAAGCTTCAAAAAGTGGTAAAGTAAGCAACAGAATTACTTCATTCAACAAGAACTTCTGGAACTCCTACCACGTGCCTGATACCATGCTAAGTGCTACAGATACAAAAGTGAACAAGAAAGAATGTCCAAAATTTTGGCACTGCTAAAAGCAAGGATTCTTTTAGACAGGGCAGTCATAGCTTACAAAACATCAAAAAAATAATCTTAGTATGTAATGCTTTATACATGTCACTATTTGATACTTTTAATAGCCTCTAAGACAGGCAAGTATTATTTTCATTTCATATTTACTAATGGTAGTGGTTAATATGCAGTGAACACTTAGTAATAATTTAATATTTTATAAAGCACTGACCTAAGCATTCTAAAATTCATCTTATGTTAACATGATTTTTATCTCCATTTTATATTTAGAAAACTGAAGTTTAAGAGAGGTCACATAGTGAGTGATGGGGCAAAGCCAGGACTGAAACCCAGGTCTCTTTCTAGAGTCCATATGCTTAACCAGTTTGCTGAATTCAAAGAGGTAAAATTATTTATCCAAAATAATCTGGCTACTAAACACTAATTTTGACTCATAATTTCTTTTTCATATTATAAATATCTCAATATATAAATATCCAAAGATACTCTATATGGAACAACACAGCCTCTGTAGAGAGGAAAGATTCCATTGTTTTTATTTTCAAATAACTCAGAATGGACTTCAAAAAGAATGCTGCCTGTTAGGGAATGAGTCCAAAGTCCTGCCATGTCTGTTAATGACTATATTAATTATTTGCAAAGTTATAAAATGCAAATGATACTTTTTTGATTTTCAAAGAATTAGGAGCTCCTTGACTTTCCAGGAAGTATTCACAGAATCAAGCTATGCACAAAAGAGCAAAACATGAGGGAAGCTAACAGAATCTGCATGCTGAAAAGAAGTGAATGAGCATGATGCTGAGCACTAGACTTCTACATCCACTGCCGTCATTAAAAAAGAGACAGAGGGCAGCCAAAAACTGAAGGAAAGTGCTACCAAGGGTTGCTACCAAGAACCCACTGACTACAAGGTGATGTAGTCTTGAAACAGATCTGGGAAATTATAGCATCTTCTCTAAGATTTACAGAGAAAGACCAGTGTCTTATTTAGTACTTATATTCATCAAATATGCTACAATTATCATCTTTGATAAAAGATGTCACAGCCAAAAACTCTAGGAAAAAGAGAAAAGAAGCTTAGCAATTATTCTCCATGGAAAAATGACTAAGTGCACCTCATAAATTATTTGCAGACATGTCTATATATTAGAATGAAATAAGATCTTTCAGAGGATAACACACCTGTGCCATGGATAATTGCCCTCATTCACAAATAATAAGTGGTCTACCAGATGTTTAGCCCCACACAGGCATATTTAAGGCAAAGCAGTAGGAGAGGGTGCCTCTCCTACTAGAAAGGAGAAAAGACCATAGATGATCTTTTTTATCCTTTACAAGCTCTCATGCTGTGTCAGCAGCTTATTTAGTAAGGTAACCAAAATCACAGAGGATTCCAACTGTTAAGTACTAACATTTCATTTCAGTTATTAAACTTACAGGTAAAGAAATGCACAGGGTCATTAGAAACCTGAAGTCTGATTTAGATGTCTATATTACCCTTGTTTCCTTTCTAATTTTGAGACAGGCAAACTTAAGCAAGATTTTCTTAAATTTCAAGGGTCTCATCAAGATGAAAGGGTACTGCAAAGCTAAATAGTACTTCAATATGTGACTAGAAACAACTTCCTTTATCAAATGAATGTAATTCCATTTTGTAGAATAAACATTTGATTTATTCTATAATAACTATTCTTGTTCTTTGTAATATTCAATGTACCAAAAGACCATCTAAAATAAAGGCTGATCTACTTATGAAAATATTGTCGGGGAGTATTATTGGTAGGCTATTTGGTGCTCAGCAGCAGCCTAGGTATAATCAGTGGTGAATATAGATGATTTCATAAGTTACTTTGTTACAGAAGTTTATGTTCAAAACAGGTGAAACCTTAAGTTTTAACTGTGTGAATACTGTGAATATTATCCGTTTGGTGCTTACATCCAGAACATATTAATTATATTCCCAAGCTCACTCACATAAAACCCTTGCAAGTAGAGTTAAAAAAATCACATAATAAATGTCTTCTTAGGCATGCCAGTGAACCATCAAGATCAATATGACATCTCTCATTAATATCAAATGAGGCGTTATGTAAAGACAGTTTACCTTCCGCGATGACAAATTCAAAAGAGCACAACAAATCCACCCCCAAACATCCAAAGATTTTGTCAATAATAATAATAATAATAATAATACATCTATGGTTATGATGTCTAGCATTCTTCCCTCTCTTCACCTGGGAATAGCTCCCAGCCATACCTCACCATACACATCCAGAGACACACACTAGCACACAACTACAGTAGGAACTTCCATACTTCTACATGACCATGCTGCCAGGACAAAGTTAAACAGCCCAGGAAGTGGCACCTGACCTTAGCAAGACCAATCAAAGTCCTTGAAAAAAGTCTGTCTCCCCTCTTTGGAGGAGCCTTTCTAGAGGCCTTTTGGAGGGCCAAAGATGTGAAAGAACCAAGTCTGCAGAGACAGTGTGAAACTAGAGGCTGAGAGAAGCAGTGAGGACATGGAGGGAGTCCCAAGGCACATCTAGTCTTTGGTTCCAGATGTTCGAATCCGTCCTCCCACAGTTTAGTTGTACAAACTGTACTTGGATTCCATGAGATAATAATTTACTTGTCTGGCCTAAGCTAATTTGATTTCTGTAGCTTACAGAGAGACTCTTAAGTCATATTAAGCATATGCAGCAGATTAGTGAATTTTGAAAGAAAATGCTTAAGAGTTAAGGTTGCCTCATATACAACTTAAAATCCTACCACAATCTAAGCAAAGAGTCAGGTAAAACCGAGCATGATGCATCCAGGGAAAGAAAAAAGTATCATCAGAGTGAACAGATTTTGCAAGGGAGATGATGGAGGTAATTTTGTCAAGGTAAAATAGATATAAAGCAGGAATCACACCAGACAGAACTGCATGGGGCAATAAGTATGTAATACACACCTATGCATGGGAGTAACATGGTGAAAGCAACACTTTAAAAAGATTACAGGTCAAGGACTGGGGAGAACAAAGGAATAAGAGATAAATGTAGGAATCTTCACATACAACTCATGGTGATGAGACTGAGAGAAAACCAAGAATTCATATTTCATAAGAACAATTGACAAGGAAGAGGTGGGGATGTGGAGTCATACTTATGGAGCACCCATTACGTGTGAGTCATGGTTTTAAATAACTATCTTTCCATATGTATAGCTATATGTATACATAGTCATATATATACTTAATCTTCCCAACCACCTTATGTGGTAATTATATGATCCATTTTAATTGAGACAACTGAGGCTTAGAAATATTACACTGAAATTCGCAAGTTTATACATATAAACATACATAAATACTGTATCTATCTATGGGAGGGCAAAACTAATATTCAAATCCAAGTTCATCTGACCTATTTCATGATGCCTCTCAAGCCTAATTAGATTCAGAAAACAGGAAACCATCCATATAAAAATGGAAACAGCCTGAAGGCAGTTGGAAATATAATCTAAATGATCTTCCCTAAAATAGCATATGATTTCAGACCATTATAAAATTAGCTTTGAAAATCTGTGCACATCAGAGATAAATGTGAAAACAATAGGTAACGTTACAAAGTGATGAAAGCAACTGGACTAGTGAAAAACAACAACAAAAAAAAGCATTTGCATAATCTGGTAGTGGGGGGCACAGAAATATATGGCCTTATTTAAACTTAATGAGACCAGAAATTATGTTGATTTGGCTCAGCCCTGTAACAGCAGGATTTATAAAAGTGCCTGTCATATGTTTTAATTAATATTTTTAAATTTTGAATTCTTTATTGGAAAATACTTTGAAAACATTATGTAAATTCAAGAGGTCTTAAAACAACAGGAGAACTTGATAAATTCAGGATGGTCACTTTGCAGATATGGAATGGACAGGAAAGATCATGGAAGAAGGGAAGAAACCCAAGAAGGGCATGAGTCCTAGAGATGGCCCCTTGTTACTTTAACTTTGAAGACTTCTGCATGTTAAAGAAGAAACCAGGTCCTCAGGCAAAGCCGTAAGAAGCAAACATGAAAACCATGGATTTTTCAAGCTCCTTTCATATTCATTTCTTCCTATTATATTTACACTTGGTAATTTCAGGTGCTGCCCTGTTCCTAGGAAAGTTCTTCTCAGATGCCAGCTTCAGGCAAGCAGCAACTGGACAGACCTTTTGTTTATTTTTGGTTGATTTTATGTTTTGTTTTTTTTTTAGTGAGCCATCTTTCCATTCAGATACAATTGGTCACAGATAAGCTGATGGCTCCTCAAAAGGCTGTATAATGTCTTATTAACTCTTATTAACTCCACTTTCTAGCTGGACTTTGGGGAAGTCCATCACTCCCTTAGAGGCTCTGTTAGCATGAGATAAAGCAGAGGAGTTTTTTTATTTGTTTTAAAGGTGAATGGACAATCTTGAATATTTCTTCTTATCTAAGTATGTTAATAAAAGGTTCTAGGTTGCTCTGCATGTTCTCTTTGCTAAACCTGCAGCAGAAGTCAACAGCAAGAATGTGGGATAATTCTGCTAGACCTAATTCATAAGGTTATAGATAATATTCAACACATTTGTTTGTAGAAAAAATTTTAGCAGTGGTAACTTTTTCCAATTGAAAATTCTTCCAATTTTATACAACCTTGCCTCTTCCCAGCTAAATAATAATAATAAACATCAACTGCTTAGATCACTGTGGGATTGAAAAGATGGAAATGTCATGCATGTCTTGGTATGCATGCATCCTCAGAGGTTCCAGGGCACCTTTAGAATCCTTTAGGTTCCTGGAACCTTAAATTCTAAGTAAAAATAAGTAAATGTAGAGTTCTTTATCAACTGACTGTATTAAGCCAAAATAGAGAGCTCACCTGAATTTTTATTCAGGTTCCTTATATTACTTAAAACAGTGATTCTCAAACACTGGTATGCAACACTATCACCTGGAGGGCTTGTTAAACTACAAATTGCCAAGCCCAGGCCTTCAAACTCAGGAGATCTAAGGTAGAACCTGACATTTGCATATCTAACAAGCTCCCAGGTGATGTTTTTTGCTGTCCTCTCTTAAATTTGAGAATTTAAATTATAATTATTAGCTATTTCTCCAATGGAATCTATAGTAGGCAGAAAAATGGTTCCTTAAAGATGGCCACATCCTAATCCCTGAAACCCTGAATATGTTACCTTACAAGGTAAAAGGCAATTCTGTTTGCAAAAAGGAATGAATGTAGCGGGCGCCTGGGTGGCTCAGATGGTTGAGCGTCTGCCTTCGGCTCAGGTCATGATCTCAGGGTCCTGGGATCGAGTCCCGCATCGGGCTTCCTGCTCCTTGGGAGCCTGCTTCTCCCTCTGCCTCTCTCTCTCTCTCTGTCTCTCATGAATGAATAAATAAAATCTTTAAAAAAAAAAAAAAAAAAAAAAAAAAAAAAAAAAAAAAAAGGAATGAATGTAGCTAATCAGCTGACATTGAGACAGGGAGATTATCCTGGATTATCCAGGTGGGTCCAACGTAACCACAAGCATCCTTAAATGTGGAAGAGGGTGGCAGAAGGGTCAGGGTTAGATAAGATGTGAGAGATCTACCACTCCTCTAAGTTGTATGAACTCCTGGGTGCGCTGAGAATAAGATGGCATTTCTTGTTGACACAAGCCAAAAAATTTTACTTTCAAGGCCTTAAACCCTGGGAAGCAATTGTTCAGATCATCCACTCCAGATCAATTAAAGATCTATCACTGTAGTCCCTCCAGAATTCTCAGGACCCTTGAAAAAGTTTCCTAAACTGAAAAGGCAATTCCCACTGTCTTGAAAACACCAACTTGAAAAACAACAAAGCAAACTCCTAGATGTAGCTTAATGACTAATGATCTTCTCTAAAATAAAAAGTATTCCCCAAAACAATGTTATTTTCCCAACTAAAATTCATGAAACATAGTCAATGAGGGGGATTTGGAGGCCTTTGAGATCTAAAATAAACATGTATATATATAAAAATTTTAAATATTTTTAAGAAATAATATTTTTAAGTAGAGTCAGGTTCATTCAAGATAATAATTATAAAAAACCAAGTTTCAGGCTGAAGATTAAATATAAAATTCAAAGACATCTTCTGTGAAAGAAAGTTAAAGCAACTTTTTAATTTTCCTTGCTTAGTCCATTTCACATCTTCAGTAGTCACTTTCCAAAACTTTACCGCCTATTTAAAAACTTCTCTGTAAATACTGGGCAGAAACCCACACATGGGAACGGCATGCAGAACTCTTTGAAAACATGCCCAAAAATTCATCCCCTGCTACTCAAACAAGTTGGAGAGGGTTCAGAGAAAATCTGGAAAATTAACTTTCGGAGGGAAACTTAAAGAAGCTTGAGTTTTTCATCTAGGAAAAGATACAAGTAAAAAAAGAATCTTAAAATGGTTTTAGCACAGAGGTTTGGAACTCCGGTATATAATCGACTCACCTCAGGCACTTGTTAACAGGCTTATTACTAGGCCCCGACCCCACAGAATCTGACTTGGTGGTTCTGAATTGGGCCCCAAAATGGGTATTTCTATTAAGCACCCTGATGATGCTATTGCATGTGGTTCTTGGACCACACTTGTTGAAAAACAAGTCGAGAAACGCTTACTAAATAAGTATAAGAGGAGCCCACACAGCTGTTCTGAATCTTTGCCATAAAACAAGTGAAATCCATTTTAACTGCATAAAACTTGATTCCAGAATGAAAAAAGAACTCCCTGACAGTGAGTTAGTTGTTAAAATGACACAACAAAGCGGTTGTGTGACAATAACTGAGCAAGGATAACTAACTGATTGAGGAAATAGAAAACAATGTTTGTTCTTGAAGAGTTTTACAATCTTAAGATGGTCATTCTCACAGTATGAAGATATCCGGGAACTTGTTAAAAATGCAAATTAATGGGCTCCACTCCAGACCTATTGAATCAGAAACTCTAGGGTTGGGGTCTAAAATCTGTTTTAACAAGCTTTCCAAGTAATTCTAATGAATAAAATATGAGAGTCATGGGTCGGAGGGAAGGAAACAACCAATACTAAAGACGTTACACAAATAAGACCTGTGATGTGGTGGAAAGAGGAGTGTCCTAAGACCTTCCCTTCCTTGCACAATAGCTGTGGGGGCCTGGTGCTGAGCTCCAGTTTGCTCATCTGGGTGGTTCTAACAGCTTCACCGACTTCAATGAGGATCGAATGCGGTAAGGTATGTGAAAGCATTTTACAATGTGAAACCTCCAAATAAATTTATTAGTAGTATAGCTACATACACAATCTCAGGGAGTGGCTAGATTGGATAGAATCATTCATTCATTGCACATTTATAGGACACTTGGCATTTACCAATTATGTTTTTCCACGCTGGATATAAAGAAAAATGACTTCTGCCACCCAATAGTCGGTGGCTTAGAGTGAATCATGAAAGGCCTCAAGTGGAGGAACAAGACAGGCAGAATTTTGAAAGAGAGCAATCCCTTTGGTGAAGCGCAGTGAGCTGTAAACTCCACTCAAAACTAAATGTCCAAAGGCAAAAGCCTTGCCTTTTCCAAAACTGTATCTCCCTGGGCCCAGAGCAGTACCTACCCGGTAAACTTCACTGAAATGCGAGAGGAAGCCAAGGCAGAGAGCCTGGCGGCAGGAAGAGCCCTGCAGGGGAGGCGGCGCGGGAGGAAGTGGTGCCAGCGGAAGCCAAGCCGGCGGGGCGTGGCGGAAGCAGGGGCTGGTGGAAGCGGCCAGGGGAAGCTAGATGCTATTAGAGTGGCTTGAAAGTTGAGTGAACAAGCAACTTACCATGTTTAATTGAAGTAATGATTCCACTTGAGAGTAATGAAAAATCACGGTAGCAGAGAAGTAAAGGGGGTGGAAACACCTAATAGGGAATTTGTTATATTTAAAACATCAACAAGAAAAAGTGTAAGTTTTCTAAGCAGGTATTAATTTTTAAATTACCTCTTTTGGAGATCCTTAACCATGGACATACACAGTAAAGCATGGGCCTGTCTTAAGAATGGGTTACTTCTGGGGCATCTGGGTGGCTCAGTCGTTAAGCGTCTGCCTTCGGCTCAGGTCATGATCCCAGCGTCCTGGGATCCAGCCCCACATCAGTCTCCTTGCTCAGCGGGGAGCCTGCTTCTCCCTCTCCCACTTCCCCTGCTTGTGTTCCTGCTCTCGCTCTCTCTCTCTGTCAAATAAATAAAATCTTTAAAAAAAAAAAAAAAGAAGAAGAAAAAAAAAGAATAGGTTACTTCTTGGGGATCCTTACAAAATTTAAATGCCGAAATTATCTATCCAGTCCTTACTTCATTAATACCATATTTATTGAATGAATAAGTTATTTAATTGATTAATTGATTTCAATTCAAAATCTGAGTGTGTTTGGTTTTTGTTTTTCTTCACCTCTGGGATGAAAGCATAGCAATGGATTTCTCTGGGCCCTTTTGCCCAGCAAAGTAATGATGCATCACCATCAGCAGAAAGCTGTGAATAGCCCTTAAATCCCAAACCAACAAAACAAACAAACAAGCCCTGCTTTCAATTGCTAATCAAAGTTAGTGGGCACACATGGAAAGCCTCAAGGACAAATTTTGTTTGCCAGCTTGTCTGCAAATGTGGAGGATTGAGAATGGCTAGAGGAGGGTCACTTGTAAAGTTTGTCTTTTTTTTAATAATGAAGTGTGTCTGTCTCTTGAACTGATGGCTGAAAACATTCCATCCACCAGAGAGTGATTAGACACACATGTAATCAGTGGCCCACATGCCAAAAAGAAGATGAAACTTATTAATAAGCCATTAGGCATTGTGAATTTTTATTTTTTTCCACTTCCTCCTACCACCCACTTACTGGTGGCAAAGTATTTTCTAGCTATTATTTTTAACACACGGAGTACATACTTAGAAGATTCTGAATCCCCTTAATTAAGCAGGCATTGAGACCTCACAACTAAGGAATTATTAATAATGTTCATTGTGAGGAATTACTTTCCCCCTCCCCCAAAGTGGGAGTTTTGAGACATTTTGCTAATTTTTCCACTAAGTTTTTTTTAGGAGGGTCAATTTTTTTTTTTAAGTTGGCTCAGAAACTCATTTTATATGTTAAAAGCAAGCAGTTCTAAATTAGAGGTAGAGCTTTATAATTGAAGTGTTCGTCTGAGCATCACATGCACTTTAGGATAGCTGGTTATTCACACCTAGCAAATGGCTTTCAGCCTTTCTTCAAATCCTAAATCAGGCTCCCAGCTGACTGGAAAGCAGAAAGCACAAAGCAGAAAGCCAGAGAGCCAAGATGAGCCAACCTCTAACTGAGCTGCACGGTTTTGACCTGTGACTAGTTCTTCTCCACCTCCTTTCAGTCTGCCTGTCTGCTGTGTGCTGTCTGTCGTCTCTCAGTGTACAGATGTTCCCCCTACCCCCATACTATTGCATGGGTACCTTTCAAGTGCCTTTTGATAGCAGATGTTCCTCCATGCCTCTTTCCCTCCCCTCACTCTCCCTCTCTAACTCCATTTAATAGAGAATATATGCTATGGTCCTTCATATTAAAAGAAAAGTAAAAACCCCAAACTGTGATGGATTTCCCTTCTTGACTACTTAAAAGAAAGCCCAAAATAACTCCCTCAGTCCTTCTTACTCCTACTTTCTAAGACAATGGAATTTTTCTCTCATCATTTTAAGTTTACCCAACTATAGCTTTGTTTTATAACTACATATAGATTCATGGTATAGGACTTAGTCACAAACCTTTGTATCAGAAGAATTATCATAACTACTATTTAACTCTTAATAAATATGAGTGGTACCTAGCATTGGGATTCGGAAGGAAAAGAAGGGAAGTAAAAGAGGTATCTCTGCGCTGAGGGTTACCACCGATTTTTTTTTTTAATATTTCCAAAAATGTATTCGTCCCTTTGTTGAAACATTGAGGTAGAAATACAGAACAACCTGAGTGAGTTTACCATGAGATCCAGTGTGCCAGCCAGCATTTACCTTGGGACACATGGGATACTATAATACATTGCTGGAATGTGCTTGAAAACATTTTGATTCATTCCACACAGCTTTGCCTTCAATTCTATAGCATCTTGTGTATAATTGCCTTCTAACTATCAACATCACTGAAGTTCACCAGAGATCTAAAAAAAGCTATCCCAAGCACTCCTCCCATTCTTTTTTTTTTTTTTTTAGGTGAGGAGCATGAAAATGTTGTGTTTGACAATTTTTTTCTTTTGTTGCTGAAGCTTGCCCACATCCTTAAACTTATTAAACAAGTTAATATACAAGAAGTACACAGAGGGGCGCCTGGGTGGCTCAGTCATTAAGCATCTGCCTTCGGCTCAGGTCAGGATCTCAGGGTCCTGGAATCTAGCCCCACATCGGGCTCCCTGCTCGGTGGGAAGCCTGCTTCTCCCTCTCCCACTCCCCCTGCTTGTGTTCCCTCTCTGGCTGTGTCTCTCTGTCAAATAAATAAATAAAATCTTAAAAAAAAAAAAAGTACACAGAATAGGGTCTGACAAACAGAAAGCACTGTTTGTCATTACATTAGCTATACATTAGCTCTTACTGCCTAGCTTTTCTTACTTGCCTTATACTGTAGTACTGAGCCATGAAGCCTAGTGATACCAAAGCAAGGATCATAGAGGGTGTCTGTAATAAATTATGGAAAGAATATAAGATGATGATTTTTTTCTCCTTTTCACAACTCTCAAAGCCTCATTTGAAAACAAAATTCTTGAAAACAAAAAAGGATTTTCTGTGAAGATGGGAAAATGAACCTAAGAATTTGACCAAGCATGAAGTTATTCACCTTCAACTAACTTTCTTTCTTTCTCTTTCCTTCTTTTTCTTTCTTTCTTTCTTTTTCTTTCTTTCTTTCATTATCTCTCACTGTCTTTTAATGAATTTTTTTTAAAAACTGGGACAATATTTTTGAAACTCTCACTGATTAATTATGAAGTTTTGTTTTTAAAAATTATATAAATTCAAGTAGTAAACCTTTTTTCCAAGTAGCTAGTTACTTGGAAAACAAGAAAATGAATGCTATATAGGGACTATCACATGCAAAGTAATCTAATAAATGTCTTCCTTCCCAAAAAACCACCTAAATAAATAAATAAATAAATAAATAAATAAAAAGTAGCCAAAAATGGTGTTGTACATGAGGTCTGCTATCAGCTCTAATATTTAGATTGGCTTTCAAATGATTTTTGAATACAAATGTATTATTAAAATTACCAAACTGATATGTCAATTCTATACACATTCATCAGGAAGAGGATTTGAAGAGGTGATGAAGAAAATCCATCTTTCCTGAGGAAGGACCATTCTTCAATCATCCCAAACTCATAGTAGTAGATTACCTGCCTCTCTGAGGACATTATTTTAATATTCAGTACCCTTTATTGTCATAAAATTCTTCCAGATATTGCATGCTCTTTTTTTAAAAAACATTGCCAACTTTTTATGTTTTGGGGGGTTTTTTTGAGAGAAAGAGAGAGATGGTGGGAGAGGGGGGAGGGGCAGAGGAAGAGACAGAATCCTAAGCAGGCTCCACGCTCAGCATGGAGCTTGATGCAGGGCTCAATTTCATGATCCTGAGATCATGATCTTAGCCAGAATCAAGAGTCTGACCCTTAACCGATTCAGCCACCCAGGTGCCCCAATATTGCATACTCTTTAAGCTATCATGGAAACTCACTTGTAATTCTGCTATCTGTGGAATAACAAAACTCTGCCAAGAGCCCTTTAATTCTTTGATCCTCTTATTACTCATTTTTCTTTCTCTTCCCACATCCATTGTTTTTCCCAGAAGTCCTCACCTTTCCTCACAGATCTAATTGATCAATTGTTAATTGATATCCCTTAGATGCTCTTCCAAGTTTTCTAAGTTTTTGCTTCTCAAAGTATGGTCCTTGAACTTTCCATGTCAGTGTCATCTGGGAACTTGTTAGAAATGCAGACTCTCAGGCCAGCTGAATTAGAACCTGCATTTGCACAAAATCCTCTGATGATTCATATGCATACTAAAGTTGGGAAACACTAGTCTAGAACTAAGGACTAAAACTATAAATCACTTTTGAGTAAAGCAGAAACCATGAAACTTTCATTCTTGTTTCTACTATTTTGGGGAAATTTTTCTTTAAAGATTTTATTCATTTATTTGACAGAGAGACACACAGTGAGAGAGGGAATATAAGCAGGGGGAGTGGGAGAGGGAGAAGCAGACTCCCCACTGAGCAGGGAGCCCAACGCAGGACTCAATGCAGGGCTCAATGCAGGGCTTGATCCCAGGACCCTGAGATCATGACCTGAGCCAAAGGCAGATGCTTAATGACTGAGCTACCCAGGCACCCCTGTTTTGGGGAAAATTTTATGGGGTCTTGGGTTAAACATGAAATCTTAGATTGGTAGGCAAGATCCCCTTCATTCTCTATGTGTCCTTACCTTTAGGGTGTTTTTGTTTATTTGGTTGGTTTTAGTTTTATTAGCTAGTTTTCTATAGTTTGTAATTCACCCACATTTTCAGGATCACACTATCCCAATTATCACCTATTAAATGAATTTCCTAGGATTATTTTTTTTTACACAATAAAAATTAAGAAAAGGAAATTATTCATCTTTTCTAGCAAGAGTATAGAGTCCATATCATTCTTCTCTGAGACGGGAAAGATATAATGTGAAGAACCTCGAAGTTTCTTTAAAGCCAGAATATATTGGAACTTTGCCTTAGATATCGAGTTAAGAATAATTTCCCTGCCCACCCACTCTATGGGTGATGAGGTGCACTTCATTTAAAGCTTTTCCTTCCTGAGGCTGAGCCCCTCTTTACTTTTTACTCATTTCTTTCACCCTAAAGTTCTACCCCTGAATATCTTCCCCACTTACCTCCACAGATAAGTAAAGCCATAGTGGGTCATTCTTCTAAAGAATGAAAAGGTTGTCCTGATGGCTGATAAGAAAATTAACATGAACTTATTTTACATAGATTGCTTCATTTCATTTCATATCTTTTCTTATAATGCCTTTGTTTGTACCAGAATTTTGCAACCAAGCCATTTGTCAACATAGCCATATTTATCTTTCATCTGTTTGGGGTCATGAATTCACAGATGCAAAACAGTTAATCATTTTGTCAGTATGGACAAATCATGCATAATAATCCATAAAAATGGTGTGTTTGGGACCCCAGGGTGTGTGCTCACTCATTTGCCTACACAAACATTGGGTGTGTTTCCTTTAAGCTTCACTTAACAGTAATCATTTTCTTTCTTCTTTCAGCAGTACATGTTGCTGATTTCTCCTGATGTGTGAAAATTTCCACAGCTGTATGCAAGACACATTCATCTAACTGAAGAAGATTTTTAGTCCCTAAAGGACTAAAGTCAGAAAAAGGAAGAAAAAGTCAGTTTTTCCTGCTCTGTTATAACAAAACTGAGAACTCTATACTCTTGCTTGGTGTAGCTAGAAAGACTTGGTAATTTAGATGTCTTTGACTGTTCTGCCAAGGCCAGTAATTAAAGATGGAAAAAATATAAATGTAGTGAGACAACACTCACAATTTGTAACTCTGATTTTTAGAAGTATTAACCCATAAGTAGTATGTTGAAATAGATGTTATAATGCTAAGCAGATTTCTCTAGTAGACCAATTTAATGTACAAAATAATAGTAAGTGCTCTGAGAACTTTAGAAGAAATGGTACATGAAACAGTGCATTTTTCAGAATTTGATAATCATTTTTCAGTAGTGCCACTTTATATAATGTATAACCTGCTGAGATTTTTCATATCAAATGTTCTAGTTAATTAGCCACTTAATTCCTCATAAAATATTATCTAAACCTTCCAAAAATGTAATTGCTCTCACATTCATGCAATAATTCAAGGATCAATAAGAGCTAGTAATGATTTCTACATCCAAACAAAAATATAACACAAATAAACTCAATGTGCTCATTTGGAATAGTTTCTCATGACCGCTGCTTAGTTTTATGTTCATGACTTTCTATACCCTTCAAGGTTGAGTCCTGTTATGAGTGCTAGGCTTACCATTGGTATTTCTGGATACCATGGAAATAATTTGTGCTTAACTAAATGTGTTCATCCTAACCTAATAAAAATAGTTTATTTACTACCAGGGTTAGGATGTACCACTTTTTAATATCCCAATAAGTGATAGCTTAAATCTCTTTAGTTTTACTTTTCCAAATATTAAGTAGGGATGACCAGATAAGAATCCAACTACTAAAAATCTCATTGGGCAGTGAAAGGAACTTGGCCTAAGTAAAGGTGATGGGAAGCTCTTTGGGGGGGGGGGGGAGTCTTGCCACTGGTATTAAGACATCAAAATAATTTCTTGGTATAAACATGATTATAATCAATGATCTGTGAGGAATTTTAGAGAAGAAAAAGTGACAACACCCTTGAATTAAAATAATTAACATTTCACTTATTCTTAGACCAAGGCTGAGAAAGGATTCTAAAAAATGGGAGCCATCAAGCATGAGACTGATTCAGGAAAAACAAAACTTCTAGAATAAGTTATTCAAGACAGTTCATGAAGCAGTTAAGAGGATCCAGAGTGTTCTGAGTTATGATAACTCAATGCACATTAATGTCATTTCATTGCTCAGTATGGATTCTACACAGGAATGATGGAGAAGTGGCAGACATATCCTGTCTTTATTTTACCAAAGTATTTGGCCTCCAAACTTAATATTTTAAGTCTAATATCCTTGAGTATAAGATAAATTGGATTAATGATGTCTGAATCTAAGGCTGGTTAATATTTCACACACAAAAAAATATTGATGTCCTAGTAATTGTCAATATTGATCAGAGTCTCTACTTGGGCCAAAAGTCCTGAAGTGTTTATAGTGGATGCTGTGGTGCACCATTAAGACACCATACTTCTGGACCAAAGGTCTCATTCCCTCAGCTACCTGGAATGGTACCTGCCTATGGCTCATAGCTAGGGTGCTCCACATGAATTGCCCTAGGTTGAAGAAATGTGATTTACCTAAGATAGTGATCCTGGTAATGTTCCAGGTCTGCTCCCTCCCTAGGGACAGCCTGCATCAAATCACTAGTGACAATTAGGAAGAGCCACCCCAGCTTTAAACTCCTATATAATTAACTGAGGGCTCTATTATAACTGCATCTCAGTTCAACTTCTCCTTTGCCCTATCCTACTTTCCTCCCTCTCTTATAAGTGCAGTTCTCAAGAACATTCTCCAATTACCCACCTATGGGCAAAACTATACCTCACTGTTACCTCAGGAATACAACCTAAAAAAGTTGGTTCCAGGAACAGTTCTAAAAAGTAGATTCTAAAATGGGAGTCTGGGGCTGAATCACTTGCTGATCACTGGTGGTAGATGAAATACTGAAACCCCTCAGTATGCTAGAGCTCTACCGTTGCTGAAACTTTCACCAGCAGTCAACTGGAATTGGATACCAGAGGAAGAAAATACACTTTTGGTGGAATGCGTCAGGCATTTGAGAGTTTGGCAGAAGAAACTATAAGGACTATGGAATTTGATGGCTATTGCTGAGAGCTATGGAGGCATTGGAGAAAAATGGTGAAAGACAGAAGAGGATTTACAGTTCAGGTTGAGTGTGAAAACTGAAGTCCTCCTTGAAAGCACACAAAGAGACTCCCATCTCCTGCAGCAGAAGGACAGAAAAAGCTGAGGATCAGACTCAATATTTATAAGGGTAGGAGAGCTGCAGAGAAGGTTGAATTCTCAGACCTGGAAAATCAGCTATACCAAGAGCAGAGCCCTAGTTAGGAAGGAGTGGGATCCAGGCACTTGACAAGGACATCAGTGTTGATACCCTTGAATCTTGAATTACCATATTCCCTTAAGCACCGTGGATTACACAGTAGCTCACTCTTCCATGTTAAAGAGCAGTGCTCCCTTCTTGATTAAAGACAATGCAGAGGCCTCTGCATACAACCCCACATGATTTGCCCCTCTCACACTCCTGGCCCAGTCCAACAACTTGGGATAAGTCACAGGAGAACCAGATTAGAAATATGTTGGTCCTGCTAAAAGAACAAAAGACTATACTCCAAAGGAGCTGCCAGCATAGTAAAACACAGAAGGTTATAGGGCTTGATTCTGAAGATGTGGATTAACAGATGTGGAAGATGAAATAGGATAAGAGAGAGTTTACCAACATAAAACAATCTTCCATTATATAGGATTTAACACCCTGGAAAACACTCTGGTAGACAATGCAAAGATCATTTTAGGATGGATCATGAAAGTTTGGAAGAATACATGGCCACAGTAAGGGAAGAGATTGAAAGACTCAGTGAAGTGGGAATCCTAGAGAGGAAATACTAGTGAAGGCCAGAATATCCAAGTCCACTAAGTTCCATGGAAAAGCCTAAAGGATATTCTGTTTATCAGAACAATAAGGAATGCACTGGTCAGAGCATCCACAGCATCACTGACAAGCTCAGAGATGGTGCTTCTCTTGAAGTCCAGCACTAGAAAAGGAAGATGGTGTTACAGAACTGGGCTTACTGATAGCAATGAAAATAAGAGGATCTTGAAATAACAGAGGCCAGGGGTGGCACATAACATCGGAAGCAAAGTAAGCCCAATTATCACAACGAGAGGCAGAGTTGGAGTAGCACCCACAGGGTCCTGAGAAAAAAGAGGTAGGAGAGGGAGTTATGAAGTTGGTTAATAGAACAGCAGGGGGAAAAAATACATGAGCAGTAAACAAGGACTTGATCAATCTGTACATTTGAAAGAAATTGGGGTCCACAAATACTTGGAAATTAAATAAAATCTTTCTAAATCATTCCTGGGTTAAACAAGAAATCAAAAGGAAAACCAGAAAGTGTTGGAGCTGAATTAAAATGAAAAAAACATGTAATGAGTGGGATGCAACTAGAGAAGTATTTAGAGTGAAATGTATAGCACTAGATACTCATTTTAGGAAAGATAGGTCTCAAATCAGTTACCTCAGCTTCCACCTTAAGAAACTAGCAAACTAAAGTCAAAGTAAACAGAACTGGAAACAACTGAAAATAGCCAACAACAGGTGAATTGATAAATTGTAGTATAAATACACAATGTTCTATTCAGCAATAAAAAGAATGAACTTTTGATATGAGAACACAGATAAATCTCAGAATAATTATTCTGTGTAAAAGAAGCAAGACAAAAATAATACATACTATGCAGATGTTCCATGCTATACTCTATTTAAAAAAAAATAATAAACATACTATGTAGTTCCATTTATATAAGATTTTAGGTAATATAAGCAAATCTATAGTGACAGCAGATCAGTGACTGGGGGCAGGGAGGAGTGGGAAGAAAAAATAACAAAATGGCACGAAAAACTTTTGGGTGTGATTATCTTGCTTATCATCTTGCTTTATGAATATCTTAATTGTGATAACATTTTCATGGCTGTATACATACATTTAAACTTATCAAAGTGTATTTTTTAAGTATGCAATTTCTTGTATGTCAATTACATCTCAATAAGATGGAAGGAAGGAAGGAAGGAAAGAAAAAGATCATTCAATAGCTGTAATAGGTGGCAGCGTCCTGAAAATGTGGTGGGTAGTAGAAATAGTGGATCCCATGATTATGTGCCCAACACTGCACTTCCTTTATTGTAAAGTGGTTTTTTCGGTCTAATGGAATATTATGTAGGATCCTGTGTTGTTAAAATACTCTGAAAACCATTAGATAATGGCACTGGCTGAGGCAGACAGGAAAGGCAAATTCATATTTGAAATATGTGTCAGTTTGGTGAAGATAAATCACTCTCCTTTCTTGGGTTGGGAGTACCCAATATAATCAAATATCCAAGTATCAAATGGATTCAAATAACCAAGTATCTGATTGGTTTCTTAGAGAACTGGTTGTATGTCAGACTTGGCACTGGTCTCTGGCTGTCAGATTAGACATTTGGCAATGACAGTAGCTAGGTCAGTTTTGATGGGTGGCAGTCCATGCTGCTCAGTTCATACATAGCCTCTACCTCTGCCTCCAAATTCCATTCATATAGTCATTCTACTGGCACTTTGGTGGCCAATGACAGAAGCCGACTGAAGCCAATCAACTGAGTTATTTTGTCTGCTTCATTATTTAGAGCACTTTCATACTTCATGTCCAATCTCTTAAACCCATCCACAGGCCTCTCTCTCCTCTGATCCCTGATCTCTCTAATAGTTCTTCTTCCTGGCCTTTGATAAACCAGCCAGGTCATTTGCCTCTACTCATAAGTACTCTTGAGCTATTTTTCTTTTATATAAAGTGGATGACCAGATGTACCATCTGAAATTCTGCTAACTGGGGAGATTTTTCCCTTAATTATGTATTTTAAGACCTCTTTTGAGTGGGGATATAGTGCTGAAGCACTCCATATTGAACTTGTACCAAATTACTGGTGAATCTTTTTCATCCTCCATCAATTGTTTAAAAAGGATATTCACATTTGGCCTTTGGTTTGAACCAAAGAAGAGTCACAGGTGCAACAATGATGGATGACATGTAACTCTGATCCACCTGGTCATGCAACTTACTTAAAAATTTTGGCCCTACTTGTGCCTGAACCTAGCATTACATTTTATGTGACTATTAATAGGTTTGGGTTTGAGTTTATCATTTTGCTTTTTTTATTTGTCCCAATCTGTTCTTAGTTCCTTTTTCCTTTTTGTCTGTCTTCTTTTGGATTAATATCCTTTATGGTTTCATTTTGTTGGCTTATTAGCTATAGCACTTTGTTATTGTAATGGTTACATCAGGGTTGATCATATACACCTTTAACTTATCAGTCTACCTTTAAGTGATATTGTGCTACTTCATACATATCATAAGAGACTTACAATAGTATACATCTATTTCTCACTTTCTGGCCATTATGCTATAGTTGTCATGCATTTTCTTTTTACATATGTTATAAACTTATAATCAGTTATCTTTTAGGGGGTATAAATCAAACTTAAAAATCATGTATTTACCATGTAGTTGGCATTTCTGGTGTTCTTCATTCCTTTGTGTAGATCTGGATTCCCATCTGGTATAACTTTTCTTTGGGCTGAAAGACTTTGCTTAACATTTCTTGTAGTATAGATCTGCTAATTATAAACTCTTTTAGCTTTTACATGCCTGTAAACATTTTATTTTTACCTATTTTTTGAACAGTATTTTTGCCAGGTTTAGAATTCTAAGTTGACCATTTTTATTTTCTTTCAGTAATTTAAACATGTTGCCTCATTGTCTTCTTGCTTGCATTGTCTCCAGTAAGAAATCTGATGTCATCCATATCTCTGTATGTAACATGTTTCTTCCTCTACCTACCTTTCAAGATTTTCTTATCACTAGTTTTGAGCAATCTGACTTTGAAGTGCCTTGGTATTACTTTCTTAATGTTTCTGGAATTTACTGAGTTTCTTGGACCTGTGGGTTTATGGTTCTGATTCAGTTTGGACAGGCTTTGGCCATATTTTCTTCAATTGTTTTTCTGCCCCACCCCCTTTATTTAGGAACTCTAATTACTCATATATTAGGTCACTTGAAGTTGTTTCACAGCTCACTAATGTTCTCTTAATTTAAAAAAGTTTTTTTCTGTTTCATTTGGGATAGTTTCTACTGCTCTGCCCTCAAGTTCATTAATTTTTTTTTTCAATGTGTAATCTTCTGTAGCTCTCATTAAGGTTATTTTTCCTCTCAAACATTGTAGTTTTCCTCTCTAGGAGTTTATGGATTTTAAAAATATATTACAATCTGTATGGAATACAGTTATAATGACTGCTTTAACATTCTCCTCTTCTAAGTCCTCATCTGTGTCTGTTCTGTATTTGTTTTGATTGATTGATTTTTCTCATTATGGGTTGTGTCTTCTTGCCTCTTTGTATGCTTGGTAATCTTTGGATGTCAGACATTATTAATTTTACCTAACTGGGTACTGGATAATTTTGAATTCCCATAAGTTGTCTTGAGCTTTATTCTAGCTTGGTCCTTCCTAAGTCTTGCTTGGAAACAGCTTGGAAAGTTACTTGGAAACAGCTTGGTCCTTCCTAGTCTTGCTTTTATGCCTTATTAGCAAGGTCCAGAACTATGCTCAGTCAGGACTAATTATTTTCCACTACCAAGGCAGTGTCTTCTTAAGTACTCTGCTTAATTCCCTGTGTAATTATGGGTTTCTCCAGTCTGGCTGAGGTGAACAAGCACTATTCTCGACCCTACGTGAGCACCAGACATTATTCTCTTTAATACTTTGGGATGGTTCCTTTCCCAGTATATGCATGTACTGCTTAATACTCTGCTAAATACTCAAAGGAATCATCTGAAGATCTCTACAGTGTTGTCTCTGTGAAGTTCTCTCCTCTCAGGACTTTTGTCCTATGAATTCTAGCTGTCTTTTCTGTCTGAACTCTTAGCCCCATTGCTTCAACTCAGAGAATTTACAGACCTATCTACCAGTCCCCCCTCCCTGTACTGGAAACTCTCCCAATGCAGTTAAGTTAAGGGAGTCATATTGCTTACCATGTTTGTCTCCTGTCTCAGGGATCACTTTCCTTTGTTGCTTGGCATCAATGTCTTGAAAACTGTTGTTTCACGTATTTTGTCTGACATTTCTGTTTGTTTCAGAAGGAAAGGTAAATGTGGCCCTTGTTACTCCATCTTGTCAGAAGCAGAAGCTAAAACAACTTTTTGAAGGCATGCCTGAAGTTCAAGCTTGAAAACAATATCCTATAAATTTGAAGTACCGTCCTTCTGGATACAGCATACATCCTAAATCCATAGTCATCATATCTATACCCCCAACAGATAGATAGAATGAATGGATTTGGGAACCATAGGATAGAAGTACAAGTGGTTTTTCTTGACATTACTCCTGCTGACCCATGTGGGGAATTTGCTATCCCATCACCACAACTTTGGGTCCTAGAGGTATGGAGATATAGACTATTTCTACCAGGGTGCATTGTAAAAATATAAAAAATTAAGTTATGGCTCCCATCCTGTTACTTTGGGTTCCTTGTGTGAAGCAACCAGTATTTAAGGAAAGTTAACGCAATCCTGGTAGTGATAATTGACCATGATTATCAAGAGGAGGCAAGGCTGTTCTATATACAATGTAGGCAGGGAAGAATTGGCTTGACAAACAGATAATTCACTAGAGCCACCCTTGGTATTCCTCTTCCCAAGTTTCATAGTAAATTAACAAAACAGTAGCCATGATATGAGAAGAGCCGGGTAACTAGGAGCTCGAGATCCCTCAGAGATGAGGATATGGATCAATAGGATTCAGTGATAAATTGGATGTGAGGTGTGAAAAAAAGAGGACTTAAGGATAACTGCAAAATTTCTGGCTTAAATATCTAGAAGAATGGAGTTGTTATTTCCTGGACTAGGAAAGGCATTGAGGGCAATAGGTTTCACAGAGGGCCAAAAGTTGAGTTTGGAACATGTTATTCTGAGATACCTAGTAGATATCAAAATAGATCTTTCAAGAAGGCAATTGGAATGAAGACTGGTATTCAGAAGTTTGGGAGTTGCTTAAAATATCATTCCAGAAAGATAGAGAGACTTTCAAAGTGCTGCTTGGGTTCACAAAGGGTGTGTCTCTCTCAAACAGCACAGGGCATACCATATTTGGAAAGCCAGAACTCATCTTCATGTGGCATCTGCCCCTTATGTGCTGCATCTGCACTCATATTTTCCTGCTCACAACCTCTCCCTTTCCCCTTGCCTCCCACCACCCTTGACTTTTCAAGGGAACTATTACAAATATTCTTTCAAGAAAGTATTCTTTGCCCATTTTGGGTGTCTAAGAAGGCCTGTGGTGATGGCTCTGAGCCGAGGCATTTTTCTAAGAAATAGAACATGGGTTTCCTTGGGCATGGTGTCATTCAGCACAGAGAAAGTTGTTCAGAAATAAAATAGAGCAAAACAAAACCCCAAATCCTTTCTCTTCCTAGAACATCTTTTCTCTCCCTTTTTCTTCATGACCTACCACTCTACAGATCTAATGCCACCTCTTGGAAAATCTATTGAAATCTACTGGGAGATTTCCACAGTAAGCCATGGCCATCAGATCTTTGCACACCAGTCCATTGGTGGAAAGACTGAGACCAGAGCAGGATTTTGACATCCCTGAGCTTCAGTCTTTCAGCATCTGTGAAATAGAAGGTTTGGACTAGATCATCTCCAAGGACCTTTCCAACTCCACAATTCTATTAACTATAAAATAATTTAAATGGGTCAAGAAATTTCAATGTTAATTTGAACCAAATGCAAAACTAGGCATAGTTTATATCAAGCTCTAATTATAATTATCTAAGAACTGGATTAGCAACCAGAAGATTCTTGGCACTCCTGGCATCAGCAACAATGACCTTTTAGCTTTGGCAAGTAACCTGAAATGTAGTCTCTAAAGAAATAAGAAAACATTTATCTACCTCAGGGGAGTCTTTTGAAGATTTTATTTGTTAATTCTTTTTAAGTGCTTTGACTCAGCAAAGTATAATAGATCATCAATACTCGGGGTCATTATTTAGGTTTATGAGACTGGGTTTCCATTTGATGTGCAGAATAATTTCTGTGTTATTGTGAAGGGTAGGCAAAGATGCCAAAAACTGCCTGACTCCACACAGAGTTGCCTTTTTAAAATAATTAACATTCTATAAATATCAATCATTGAATCAACTTTTAAAAATAAACTAATTTATTCCAGCAGTGAGTGGAAATTATTTTTATTAATATTAAAATCATTCTTCTCCCATGATAATAACTGTTAATATACTAAGAATAACCTCATGTTTACTTGGTACATGGGAATTTCTAAGAACTTTCAGAAAAAGCCACTGGGAAGGGCTAGAAAAGCCCAAGAATAGAGTGAGAAAGAAATTATTTTGAAAGCGTTTTTTTCTCATGTAGAGTGAAACTAGAGATCTAAATAATACCATTAGAACTAGAAAACTTGGGGAAAGAAAACAAAAGTTCAAATTAAATGTCTTGGTCATTTATAGAAATTATCAAAATCCAGTCCTCTAATATAGAAATAATCTAAGAGAATGTTTTAGTTAAGTATGTATTTCATACATTAAAATACTTTTTCAAATTACCACTTGGATGAAATCACAGTTTCAAATAGGTTTGGCAAACTTTTAGTCTGATAGGGAAAGGCATGTTTTCCAACAGAATAAAATTTCCACCTCTTTTTTCTCCTACTGTTCACTAGTGTGAGTGCATCTTTGTAGAGTTCTTAAATACCTGAACAGGAAGTAAAAGAGAGTGAAATAGCATGAGATAACTACTTTTTAAAAAAGTAATCATTAATACCTTCCATTTTCTGCTTCCAGATTAGCAAAAAAAAAAAAAATCAATTTCATTACATTTCTTTATAAATAAATTAAAAAACTAAATTCTAGACAAGAAAAAGAGCTTTATACCAAATGAAAAACCCTCTTTTGATCTTGTGGCTGGCCATTTATCTGCCACCTTCTGAATTTCCATTGAATAAATAGGGTGTCATTTTATTAAGAATACATGCATAGATTACATTTATGTGGCAAGGTGTACGTTCGACTGTGAAAATCAAAACAGAAGTAGCAGATGGTTTTGCTTTGACCCAAGAGACCGCTCACTGTGCCAGCTCAGAATGAAAACCTCCTTTATCCAGCATGAAGATATGATATTTGGAATTCCTACCCCAATGCTTATTTAAATATCAAAATAGAAGAGAATAAGAAAAGAGGATTGGTGCAAATGACATCCAGTCATCAACATCCCAGTGACTGCCCGTTTATTTCTACTTGCTCCAGGTCAGGAGCAATAACATAGTCAGATACATATAATCCAGAGAAACAGCAGTGCATAGTGTAAACACACTTCTCATCAGTTATAATGACTCACTTACATCAAAGTCTCATTCAAACTAATAGACCAAAATCTCTTCCTCTTACATTTTCAGAAGAATATTGGTGTATCTCTCTTTTAAGGAAATGTTATTTAAAACTGTCAGAATATGAGATAATGTTTTCATATCACAAACATGGTCTTCACATAACAAAAGAGATCATTTGAATGCAGTATTTATAACAACAATTTCATCATCCCAAATAGAAATGCCACACCTCAACTGGCAAATTCTTTACCAAAGACCAACCTATCTAGAGGAGAGAAGAGACGAGCTTAAAGATGTGTGTCTGACCCTTCTCTCCTAGCCTTCTTGAAGCATTATTTTTCACTCAGCAATTCACTGGGGAACAGATGAGGGTCAGTTCTGTTCTTAATCAGTCCACTGTGATTTCATATAGGACTATAATTTCATGTAGACTACTCACTGAAACAAAATTTGGCTACTAAGAAGAAAACTCATACACATTTAAGTTTATTGTAAAGGTAGTCAACACTCATAATAATACAAATGGTGTGGGGGGTGCAGAATACATGAGAAACTGACAAATTCCCTACAGGAATGCTACCCTAGTTGTATGTGAACCTTCTAATAAATGCTTATAAAAAATGAAGGTGGCAGATGTTATCAGTGTTCTTCCCATATCCCCTCTGATCTCTTCCGAATGCTTATGCACAACAGCTCCCAATGTGTTTTTATTGCCCACAGCCAGAACCTGAATCCCCTTTTGGGAGGGCTGCCCTGGCTGTCAGAACTCTTTGTCTGCTTACACAGAGAGCCAGAAGTGCCAGGATTCATGTCACCTCACGTGTAGCTCCTAAACATTGACTGATTATGGCAGGATAATACTCCACTCCCTCGCCACTAATCAAGACACTCTGATGTGTGACCTGTACTATTTTTTGTGGCCTCTCAGGGACTGAGCGAGTTACCCTTTTTAGAATTTTGTTTGATAACACACCCTCCTCTGGCTTCCCTCCCTTCCCAGTCACATGTCCCTATTCTCTTACCAATTTTTCCGAGAAATGTTTCCAGTTAAATCACTTCAGCATGGCTTTGCCTCAGGTTCTACTTCTGGAGGATCCGATCTAAGTCATCTGATACTGGATTTGGCCCTAGGTAGTAGACTCTCAGGATAGGATTCTGGAGTTGTGTCATTTGCTGACCAGATGCTGACAGGAATCCCACTGTTGGAGGTAAATCAGGTGATGATAACCACTAGCATGCTATAATATGACAATCAGTAAGATCTTCATCTGTGAAATGGAATTGGATACTGGGTCTTTTCAAAATCCACTCCCACCTCCCTGTTGGCTACTAAACCCATGACTAGGGTCTAGTACTTAGCACTGGTCATCTGGAAAAATACAGGTCCTTCTTAAGGAGGGAATGAATTATTCACCAAAAGTACTCCAGAACCTAGGTAATATATGTTGGTAGAACCAGGAGAACATAGCTCAAGGAGGATCTTGAGGGCACTAGACTGAATAGGTGATGGTGTGTAGAATGTAAGTCCCTATAAGGGAGAGTTTGTTGATATGAAGGTGCTCTTCCATGATTCAGGATTCAACATCCTCAAAGACTTACATAGAGCCAACCCTAATACACTGATAAGTCATTCCTGGGAGATTGAAAAAAAATGATGTCCCACATGAAATGAAATGAAAATATAAGAATTAGTATGTTTAGCAGTTTGAAAAACTCTTATATCAGTTCACTGACCTGCAAACTAATGACCATGATGTGAGAAAAGGCCAAGTGAAATACCCCAATACTGCTCTCCACCCCAATCCAGCCAAGATTGAAAATCAGGAGCAATATCATATTCAGATGGAATGGCAGATTAATACCACCCTCAAAGTCTTAAAAAAAATCCTGGAAAGGTATTTCCTAATACATTCCCTTAATTCACCAGTCTGCTACCAACAAAAATCAAATGGATCATGGTAGATGACTGGGAACCACATTTAACTAAGTTTCAATGACTGATACATTAACTAAAACAAATTAACATTATTTCTGATACTTTGTATGCAGTTATGTATGGATCTGGCTAATGAATTATTTCTAACACCCATATTTAAGAAATGTTAGAAATAGTTCTCATTCACTTGAAACAGACAACAGTACACATAATCACATCCATGATCTAATCTCAGGACTATCTTGACTTTCTTACCCTTTAATGGGTGGCCCTGGAAGACCTTGGTAAGGGGGAAAACATTCCACTGGACAGAACTCTGAGCAGTACACATGATCATCCCCTTTGTGGGGAGAAAGAAGTAGCCTAAAGTAAAAACAGACATGAGCTCCTGGGAAATGACAAATGGGTTAACCAGAAACTAGAAGGAACAAGATTAGAAAATGGAGGAAAATAATTCTGGGAAAAGTCTTGTGGATATACCCGTATACCTGTGGAAATGGACATCAAGTGTGTGGATCCTCGTTCCACATATCAATGCCCACCAGAGACATCCACTATAGGATAGGCACTACACGATGAAGTAAACAGAAAGATTCATCTGGAAGATGATAGCCAGCCCCTTCCCTGAGCCATTGTAGGGTTTCAACAGTGGCCCCAAGAGTGCACTAGCCATTCATAGAGTAGCCATAGAGATGGAGGCTCTGCATGGACCCAATAGCATGGACTCCTACCCCCAAGGCTGATCTAGCTACAAATGCTGCTGACTGTTTACCCTGTCAATAGCAAAGGCAAAAGATGGGCCCCTGATATGGTACTATCCCTTGAGGAGACCAGTCAGCCTCTTAGTGGCAAATTCTGTACATTTGAACTCTTCTACTATAGAAAAAAATAATAATACAACAATTTGTCTGGAATAGGAGAGAACACATATTCTAGGTATGGATTTGCATTTCCTAACAGAAGAATCTTGGCCAGCACCACTACCTGAGGGATCCCAGAATGTCTGATTTACACATCTGAGATCCTAGATGACATTGCTTCAGGCCAAAGGACTCATTTTATAGCAAAGAAGATGTAAGAGTGGACATTTGATTACAGGATGCAAAGGGTCCTATCATATACCATATCATGTCAGAGCTGCTTACCTTAAAGAACTTTAAAATGACTGCTTAAAGATGCGATTAAGGCACAGCTTAGAAATGATACCCTGTGAGGTTGGGCCTCCATTCTTCAGGTTGAAACATATACCTTGAACCCATAGCCATTATGCAGTGTTATGTTCCGCACACCCAATAAGTAGAACACATGGGTCCAGGAACCAAGGGACAAAGTAGCAGTGGGCTCCTCTCACCATCATGTCCAGTGCCCTCTTGGGGAATTTGTGCTTCCATCATTGCAGTGTTAGGTTTAGTGTATCTAGAGGCCATGGTTCTCGGCTGGGGGTCAGGAGAAGAATATTTCCATCAGAGGAAACAATAAGGGCTCCACTAAACCTAAAGCTACAACTTCCCAGTCATTTTGGACCCCCAGTGCCAGTAGATGGATAGAACAAGGATTTCTATACTTCCAGGGGTAATGATCCTGATTATAATGAGAAAGCAGAGTTGCTGCTACATTAACAGGGCAGGAAAAGGACCATTTGGAATTCAGAGTACCCTCTTGGGCATCTCTTGGTGGTCTTTTGCCCATTTTCAACTACAAACAAGAATTATAGCAAATGCATAGTAAATAATCAGATCCCAGCCCCCACAGAGATGCATATCTGGATCACCCAATAGGCAAGCCACCAGCTCTGCAGAAATCCTGGCCAAGGCTGAAAGTAATCTAAAATGGGTGGGATAAGAAAAAGATGAACTCAAAATGGATGAAAGACCTAAATGTGAGACAGGAATCCATCAAAAATCCTAGAGGAAAATACAGGCAGCAACCTCTTTGACCTCAGCCACAGCAACTTCTTGCTAGACACATTTCCAAAGGCAAGGGAAACAAAAGCAAAAATGAATATTGGGACTTCATCAAGATAAAAAGCTTCTGCACAGCAAAGGAAACGGTCAACAAAACTAGAAGGCAACCTACAGAATGGGAGAAGATATTTGCAAATGACATATCCAATAAAGGTCTAGTATCCAAGATCTACAAAGAACTTATCAAACTCAACATCCAAAAACCAAATAATCCAATCAAGAAATGGGCAGAAGACATGGACAGACTTTTCTCCAAAGAAGACATACAAATGGCCAACAGACACATGAAAAAATGCTCCACATCACTTGGCATCAGGAAAATACAAACCAAAACCACAATGAGATACCACCTCACACCAGTCAGAATGGCTAAAATTAACAAGACAGGTAATGACAGATGTTGGCAAGGATGCAGAGAAAGGAGAACCCTCTTACACCGCTGGTGGGAATGCAAGCTGGTGCGGCCACTCTGAAAAACAGTATGGAGGTTCCTTAGGAAGTTAAAAATAGAGCTACCCTATGACCTGGCAATTGCAGTACTAGGTATTTACGCCAAAGATACCAAAGATACAACTGTAGTGATCCGGAGGGGCACCTGCACCCAATGTTCATAGCAGCAATGTCCACAATAGCCAAACCGTAGAAGGAGCTGAGATGCCCTTCAACAGACGAATGGATAAAGAAGATGTGGTCCATATATACAATGGGATATTACTCAGCCATCAGAAAGGATGGATATTTACCATTTACACCAACGTGGATGGAACTGGAGGGTGTTATGCTGAGTGAAATAAGTCAATCAGAGAAAGACAATTATCATATGGTTTCACTCATATGTGGAATATAAGAAACAGTGCAGAGGATCATAGGGGAAGGGAAGGAAAACTGAATGGAAAGTCATCAGAGAAGGAGAAAAACCACAAGAGACTCTTAACTATAGGAAACAAACTGAGGGTTGCTGCAGGGGAGGTGGGTGTGGGGATGGGGTAATCAGGTGATGGGTATTAAGGAGGGCACGTGATGTGATGAGCACTGGGTGTTATATGCAACTGATAAATTATTGAACACTACATCTGAAACTAATGACATATTATATGTTGGCTAATTGAATTTAAATTAAAAAAATAACCCAAAAAATGGGTGGGATAGGAAGTAGATCATTAATATCCATCTACAACAGGAGAGGCTGTAGCTCATCCCAGTAAACTTCCTCTTGAAGATCTTTTTTATTTTCTAAAAATTATGACCAACCTTACCCTGAAGAATCTCTAGAGTTCAGTTAATATGAAGCATGAACAAGTCTCTGTGGCAGAGGGATCGAACTAGAGCAGATGCCATCAGTGATCCTACTATCCCTCTGGGTCCCTTCACCATATTCGTGTACAATGCCCCCCAGTATGCTTTCACCCCAACAGCCAGCATCTATACCTCTTTGCCAGACCACTGCCTTCAGCCTGTGAGAACCCATTTTGTCGGCTGATAGAAGGAGCCTGAAGGGCCTCGGAATTTGTGTCTCCCCTGGGTGGCAGGCTTTAACCAATGACTGATGAAAATGGAGTATAAAACACATCAGCTCCTCTGCCTCCTCATCAAGACACCCCAGCAGCCTTTCTTAGCCAGCGTTCCTCATCCAAACCACAGAACACAAAATATAATTTGAGTGACTATTTTCTCAGTTCTCCTAAGGATGGTTCATAATGGATACCATTCTATATCCATAGGAGAGAAATTAATTCCTTGCATACAATGGAAACCTTAGGAAATTAGGATTTCATTCTCTCTCAAAGTTGTTGAGAAATGTCTGAAATGTGACCTACGCTGCCTCCAGAGCTCCCCTGAGTAATTGAGCCGAAGTTATTCTCTGTGGGACTCTTCAGGATGTTACACCCTCCCTCATCCTCCCCTCCTTCCTGGCTTCACTTCTCCACTCTCCTATCAGGTTTTCCTGGAAATACTTCCTAACAAGTAATTTTACACATGCCTTAATCTCAAGGTCTGCTTATGGGGAACCCAACCGGAGATACTAACTTTCTGAGCCTCAATTTGGTTGATGAAACAAAACAAAACAAACAAACAAACAAAAAAACATGCCTAGCTGGAGCCTGGGAAGTGCTTCTGTGCTTAGAGAATGGAGAACCCCAGGGTGTTGTCATAGTGGGCAGCAGGTGGGGGTGGTTCTCTCTACAAGTGCAGGAATTGAGGTGCATTAAGAGGGAGACTGAATAAATACTCCTTAGAGTTACAGGATCTAAATTCAACATAAGTCAGTTTTTCAAAACAACCCCACAACAAAAAATATGTCAGAAGTAACTTGTAAAAAGTAAAGGTGGCTAGTACAATATCGGTTTTCATTACAATCCAGTTAATGATTCCAATATAAAATTTTCCACTAGCAGTTTAAGCACTCAGTTTTCAACTTTTTTGTTCCTTACCCATTAATACACTGGCTTGTTAATTTTGCAGGTTAACACTTAATATGAATAGATTAATAAATAACAGTGAAGTGGTACGAGGAAGGAAACTTTGCTTTCTTTTAACAAGTTTTATTAACTTCTGGTTTTCTCCCAGAAGGCTCAAAAATGCCAAAGGTTTACCTTTAAAGTATGAGAGTCTAAACAAGGTAATGATGTTCTGTTTATACAAAAGATTATCCTTGCTTTGTAGTGCCTGTCCTAAAATCTTATTCTCAAAACTGTTATATCCACGATCGTGTTCTCACATCCATCTTGTGCCAGAGCCTGGCATCCAGAGGTCCCTCATAAACTACTGTTCAATAAATAAATAGATTATCTAATAAGAACAAAGAGGGAAAAAATCTGTCTATTGCACGTATGAATATCAATCTATGAATTCAGCTGTGCAAAAAATGTAACTGTTCTTATCTGCCTATACACCTTAATCTCTGTTTCAAGCCCCCCTTTCCGCTGGCTTTTTGGAAACTAAATGTCATTTTAGTTTGGGGTGCTCCCCATTTACTGAGGTCATACTAGGTTCCAGAAGTCTAAAATAGTTCCAATGCACTAGTGACGGGAGAGGGGAGAGAGAGGCAAAGCTCAATGCCATCTGTCTACACAGCATTTGCTGACATATTCCTCATACTACATGGTCCTTGTGCTCAATCCTCATTTATATCTGCTCCAGAGGTGTTCTCATTCCCATCCCATACTCCTCTCTTCCAGTGGGATTCTCCACTATTCTGAGTCCTTACTTGGAAGTGAGGAAATGACAGTGCTCATCCCAGGCTACCTGAGGTCAGGACAAAGCCTTGATGAAGCTGTGTTAGTTCCCATCTGCTACACACCAGACCAATGTTTTCCCCTGAGCCTTTTACCACCAAGGATCTGGAACCAAGAGAAAAAGATGATTCATCTGCTCTTAGATCCTGCAGAATTATTTCGCCTTCTCAGGGCTCAGACTAGAAGCACCAGGGCACATGGCTCATGTCTCCCGACCCCACCCCCTGACTCTCCCCCTACCCTCTCTCTCCCCACTACTCCCCTCCCATCCCTGGCCTCACAGGAAGCCCATGGAATGTTGTGGCAAGTATGTTTGGGGTGACAGAGAGGTGTCAGGGTTAGGGAGAGGAGGTAATCTTGGAAACCTGTCATTTTTGGAGTTTTGGGTTGTAAGAGCCAAGGTTCTGAAAATCAGATACCAGAAGCACAGAATGCCCTAGATTAAAGGTGGAGTGAGGAGCTGGGCTAAGAAATATCAGGAAGAAACATCAATTAATATCATAAAAATACTACTCCTCATCCTTTAAAGACAGAGATAACACCATCTCTGAAGTCTCCTCCTTTCTTCCTTTCCAAACAAAATTATCCCTGCCTCTTTATTTCGTATTTTGTCCCCTTGGTAGCACTTACCCATCATGCCTCCTGCTAAATTTTTTTTGTTCATTTAGCCTCTGTAGACTGGGAACTCTCAGAAGGCAGGGCTGAATCCTACTCATCTTTCAATTCCCAGAGCCTAACATAGCTCCTAAGACAAATGGGACAACAAATATTGGTTGGATGAGGAACATAACATGTCTGCTAGTTTAGCAGAAGCATATTGCCTGTTAGAGCACAGAGATTATGTGGCAAAAGCCTGTGGTGGTTGTACTGGTACTAGGAACTGTGCTGGTTCTTCTTCCTGGTTTTGCCCCTTACTGTGTAACCTTGGCCTTACCCTCGTTCTGTCTCAAGTTCTTCATTTTTAAGAGCAGAGACTCAGGAGCCACACACCTAAATTTGAATATTGTTTCTCTCACTTAGGAGCTGTGGGATCTTGCTACATGATGTATCCTCTCTGCACCTCTGATTTCCCATCTATACAAGAGGCATGATAAATGTCCTCCCATAAATTTGCCATTCAGATTACATAAATTTACATTTATAGAGTGTTTAGAATAGTACCTGGTACATAGAAAGTGCCGTTTAAAGTTAATGATACAGGAGTGCCTGGGTGGCTCACTCGGTTGAATGTCTGACTCTTGATCTCAGCTCAGGTCTTGATCTCAGGGTCTTGAGTTCAAGCCCCGTGTTGGGCTCCTCACCAGTCATGGAGCCTACTTGAAAAGTAAAATAAAATAAAGTTACTGATACATAAGTAAAATAAATAGCTTTTGTTAATATTATTTCAGCCCCAATCTACATATTTGGAAATTGATCAGTATACCAATTTGTGAGGGTAGAAGAGGCCAAGGAGCACTTGTGTTCTTTGAAGTCTACTGGGGAAAGGGGAAAAATATTTTAATGGATATTCCAGAAGCTAAAGAATATGTGTACTGATAATATAAGTTAATTCATGGAAATAAATTATCTAGCTTCTATACTCAGCATGTACACAGTTTCACATCATTAATTGTCTACCAATTATATCGGTAATCTAAGAAATGAGTCAAGTACTGTGTGTTTCACATTACTCTTCAATAGTGAACTCATCACAGTCTTACACTTTTTCTCTGACCTTTGACTACTCAGCATCCATGGTAGACAATTTCCTAATTTAAAGTACTAGAGACTCTCAGGACTTAAGCCCGGACTAAATGCAAAAGTGTGTATGCACTATTGTGCTGGGACATTCGAAACTGGAAAAAAAAAGGGGGGGTCAGCTCGGTTTTACTGGGGAGAGGGGATATAACTCAGTTGCTCCCAAGGAACAAACCAATATAGAAATGAGTACACTGGCATGTTTCCAGCAAAATTTAAACAAACAAACAGCAGAGAGATAATTAGGTGTGATCAGGTGGTGGCCATTGGCAATGCAATGGATATTTCCATGAAATGAATTAATTACCTCTGTAAGGAGCTATCTAAACCACCCTGTCTCTTATATTGGCCTCTCTTGTGTTTGAGGCCCAAAGGCATTGACCTTTCATCTAATCTAACTCCATCTCTCTGTGTCTTCAGGAGTTTGTGTTTTTAGCACTTGTCTGATATATTTTTCTTTATGTAATAGCATGAGCTTTGGGTGTTGCTTCTCACTATAGAAGACTCAGTCATGCTACACAGGAAAGCCACTTGCTGAGATGGGAAGGGCTTAGTTCAGGAATCAGGAAATTTTGGTTCCAGTCCCAGTTCTGCTATCCACAAACTGTGTGACCTTGAATAAGTCACTTTATGTCTCTGAGCCTCAGATTTTTACTTCACGTGAACTTTTTTCACTCTTCTACCTTAAAGGAGCTATAATTTCATTCCAAGATTATCATGAGCATAGTGATAGTAGGAGTGGTAGGAATAGGTGTGGAAATAATAAAAATATTACTATCCACCATTTCCGTGTTTACCATGTGAGAGACACTATGCCAAGTGTTCCGCACCTATGGACTAATTTAAAATCTTCAATATACAGAGCCTGCATGAGGCCCAGTTTCTTTGAAATGACCGGTCCCAGGTCACACTGCTGTTAAGTGGATAACACTGGAAGAATTCAAACCAATATTTGCTGAACCCCAAAGGTGATACAGAGCAGTGCTTTCTGGAAAGGATAGTGATGTCAACAAGAGAGAAAGTCTAGTTTCAAGAATTATTTTTCTTTCCACGGGGCTAACAAATTCTAACCTAAGGCCCCCAAAGAGTAATAGTAGGCGAATCAATCATCAACCAATCAATTGGTCCATCAGTAATGGTAACAGAGTGATTTGGACCATGTGCTAATCAAGTCAAGGCCAAGGTCAGAATGTGTGCATAGGCCACAGAGGGAGAGCCTGTGCTCCTAATGTGCTCAGCCCCATTTTCAAATCATGGAGACATGGGTTACATGGTCCCTTCCGTCCAGGGTGCTCATACCCTAGGTACCTACTAAAGGCTTAAGGACAAGTGAGTATAAGTAGGTCCCCATGCAAACCTAGAAGACTCAGATTAAAGGACAGAAAGCCAGCTTCCTGAAATGAAATGTTTTTTGGGGGGGGGGGTAGTTTTAATACTACTAAGAGGGAATAGATCTGTAAACACAAAGTAGCATGGCCCTTTAACATTTGATGACACCCCAACCCAGTGAGCTAAATGTATCAAGTAGTATGGAAACTAGAAGAAGTGACCAAGCAAGATTTTTTTGTCTCTTTTTTCATTATCCTTTAACATAAAAAATGCAATGGTAAACATGTAAATGTGAGGATTTGTTTTTTAGTCACAAAAACAAATGGTTTGTAATTCTTTCCTGCATCTCTTCCCAGAATTAGCATGGATTGGGTAATAGTTTCATTAACAATGTCCTTATTAGATTTTTGGGGTGCCCCACCCAGAATGTGTAACTGGAGTCTGTGTATCTAAACCAATCTACACAAAGAAGTCAGAAAATTATGAATTTTTTAATGTAATTAATCAGTATTTGAAAATGGCAAGGCATTCATTAGGGAACAATTAAGCCATGATGCAAGAAGATAATTAGTAAATTGGGGACAACATGGGTTCATCCATTACTTTAAAACTTAAATAATGCTGTTTATCTGTTTTCCCATAACAGTGGCATTTTTAAAATTAACATTGGGATTTAAATAATCACATATTCTCTTTCTGTGTGTGTCCATATGTAGCTCTCAGTTTTTCTAGGAATAAATATGATTGTTTTCATCTCTCCAACCATCAACTTTGCCTCCTACATCTTTTTCATCATGTTAGGGTGTTTTTCTCAGTAAATAGCAGTGTCTTATATAGAGTAGGTACATGTGAAATTGTAGTTTCTATCATTTATTAATAGCATTGTTGTTATTTTTGTCTTACATAAGATTACCAATTAGCCTTTGTTTCAGAAGACTAGACTTCAGCCAGGTTGCTTGTCTCTTCTACTGTCCTTTGACACATTTTGCTTAGCTATAAAGTACATGCCCTAAGTCATAGAAGGCTAAGATTTTTGAAATTCAAAAGCCCAGGCCCTGTAATTAAAAAGATAGGCAATACAACAGAAGAGTGGACAAAAGACTTGAACAGAAACATCACCCAAATGGTCAATAAATATAGGAAAAGGTGATCAACAACGCAAGTCGGCAGGGAAATGCGACAACACTACACACTCACCAGCATGGCTCTTTGGGAAAAAATAGATAGTACCAAGTGTTAGTGAGGACATACAGAAACTCGAGCTCCTGCCTTCTGTTAGTAGTAGTACAAATTGGTACAACCACTTGGAAATGACAGTATCTACTAAACTGAACATATATTACCCTATGACCCAGAATTCCAGGTATATCCCCCCAGAATAATGGATGTATGTTTACCAAAAAAACACGTACAGGAATGTTAACAGCAACACCATTTGTAATAGCTCCAAACTGGAAACCACCCAAACACCCATTCACGGTAGAATGGATTTTGTACCACACCTTTACCATTCTATACATTCTATACAGCAATAAAAATGAGCAAACTGAAACCAAACACAATGTGGATAACTCTAACCAATGTAATATTGATCTGGTTACAAAAGGGTATATTCTATGTTTCCACACTCATAAACTAATAGGCAAAACTAATCTGTAGTGTTAGAAGTCATCCTAACGGTTACCCTTGGGAAGGTGGGGAACAAAGGTGGCTTCTGAGGGGCTGGTATTGTTCTGCTCCTTGTGAGGTGCTACTTACAATGGTGTTTTCCTTTATGAGAATTTATTTGGCTGTAAACTTATGATTTGTACATTTCCCTACACATATAACCTACTAAAATTATATATAAAAAGCCCAGGATTCCGCAAATAAAAAGCCCTAGCTTTTGAAATTCCAAAGCCTCTTTCTTTGCTCTTCTGCTGTGATGCATTCCCCAGAAGGCTGTGATGCTGATGCTGCTGGTAAGGGACCACATTCCGAAAGCCACTGTTTCTAAGTTTCTCTACGCCAACTCTCATCACTTTCTCGTTTCTCTGAATCCATACATACCACATACCAGTCGCAAAAAACCACGGACACTATGCTCTCCTGTGTACCCATGAACCAGTTTCTTTTTCTTTTTTTGTTTTTTTTAGAGTGGTGTCTAGGCATCAGTATGTTTATTTTTTATTATTATGTTCAGTTAGCCACTGTATAGCACATCATTAGTGTTTGATGTAGTGTTCAATGATTCATTAGTTACGTATAACACCCAGTGCACATCACAACATGTGCCCTCCTTAATATCCATCACCCTGATAGCCCCTCCTCCCACCCCTCTCCCCTCTGAAACCCTCAGTTTGTTTCCCTAGGTCCATAGACTCTCATGAGAACCAGTTTCAATAAACCTTTCCAGTCACCCCCCCCCCCCCATTAACCTCTCTGTGGTATTTGACTATATCGAAATCTCTTTGAAACTTCTCTGGTTCCTGTGTCTAGTCTTTCCTAGTCTTGCTCCTACTTTCCTGAACTCTTACTTGTTGATTTTTCCTCACCTACCACTAAATGTTGGTATTGTCCAGTGCTTTGTTCTAGACTACCATTCCCTTCTTCCTGGTGACCTCATCCCCTTTCATGCTATTTATTACCACCTGTGCGCTGATGACTCTCCAATCTGAACCTTCAGCCCATACTCTCCTCTGAGTTCCAGCTCCATTTACACAATGTCTTCTGGACATTTCTTTTTGGATTATCCATCCACAAACTCCTCATCTCAAATTTCTCATCTTCTTCCACAAAACCTCTTCAGCCTACATCCCTTCCTCACTGCTATCCAGCCAGTCACTCAGATCAGATTTATTGCACATTATCCTAGACTCTTCAGTCTGCCTGACCCTCAAACCATCCCACTGCCATAATTTGGTCTCTGCTCTTATCTCGCCTAGACCATGGCAGTAGCCTTCTCCATCAGCTCACTCCCATGGCCTACCCAACTACAGTCCTTTTACATTGCAGGTACCCCACTGTTCTAAAACCTAAATACGATCATTTTAATCCTTTGCTTGAAATACAATGGGCCCTCCTTCTCTATAGAGTAAAATCCAAATCTAGTATCTGACTTCAGCCCACAATTGCAGTCCCATTTTCAGAAACCTAGAAGCATCTCAAACATCAAATTTTATATGAAAGAAGGGGAGACAGATCCTGTTAAAATATAAATTGTCAGTAGATCTAGGATGAGACCCCAAATTCTGCATTCTCACCAGTTCCTAGGTGATACTGAGGCTATCGTTGAGCTAGTACAGACCATACTTGGGATAAATAAGGCCCTGCATGACCTCTTCAATCCAGCTACAATAATATAATATATATATTATATATATTATATATATATATATAACGTATGGTTTCACAATCTCTATGCTTTAAACCCACAGTCCTCTGTGTTTGCAATGTTCTTCCTCTCTTTTCTAGCTTTCTAATGTCATATTATCCTTCAAGACACAACTAAAAACTCCTTCAGGAAGCCTGCCTGGTCTTCTTTTCCCCAGGCTAACTGGATGCCTACATCTTTGTTCCTGTATCAATCGGTACCACCTTTAGGTTCAGACAAAGAAGTCCACATCCCAGGCCCTGTGCCTCCATGGACCTTGAACTCTGTAGTGCCTTCCTTGAAATTTTCCAAATGGCCTTCCAGCACCTGGAATGAGCAATACTATCTAGGTCTGATTCCCTGAAACTGGACCTGGAGGTACATGGGTCTGATCTTCCAATTTTTCCCTTCAGGGCACTCTTTTACCCACTAATCTAGAGGTGGGTTGGCCATATGCCTTTAGGAATTCTGAGGGCCCCATGGCTGGGCTGTGGTTGCAGAAAGGTAGCCTAGATAGCAAAATGCTCCTGTTAACCAATGCAATATTTCTTTCACAGGATAGCATGTGATTTAGCAGCCAGACATGGTGCTGACATGCTAATTTGGGATGACTCTCACTCATATGGGACCAGGACAAGTTCAGGGCTCTGGAATTCTACGGTTTTGCACTTTAGTCCTCTGTGTGGGCTTTTTTTCTCTTTGCACTCATCTATATTCTAACCATGGCACTGCCTCTGGTCTATAGCACCTGAGAATAGTGGAGGTGGCAGCAGGCATCCTTTATTCTAGGCGCTCCCCAACTCTTGGTACCTAAGGAGGTCATTCCACCCTCAAAACTTTCTACCATGTGTCAGTCCTCCAAAGAGTGCTTGGACCTATCTCTTCTGAGGGCTTTCTTTGCTTTGCTATATAAACAGGTCCTTCTCATCAACATTCTCTTTAGCCTCTGATCAATGTGCTGACATCACGGTGCTTTGGGTCAACTTAAGGGTACTCAATGAGGAACATGAGGAACAGACATTCCTTCCACTAATAGGATAACTCTTTTTGCATAACCATGGGCCCCTCACTTGTCATATTTCACTGGTGGAGATACATACAAGTCATGAGTACAATCAACATTGAAAGGGATCATACTCTAGAAATGCAGTGACTGTGGCCGAAAGAGAAGATATGCTTGGAAGATGTGTCATTCTATGTTTATACCATGAAATCCTGGATGATAAATTTAACATAATCAGAAAATGAATTATCATTCACATTTTCCTGCAAACTCTAGATAAGACTTGAATTTGTTGTCATCATCAGTGAGTGACAGTAACAGCTTTTGGGAAGTCGGTATTCATGGGTGGCCTGGTAGTGGCCAGAGCATCGTGATTACTATTGTAACCACTGTTAAATAATTGGTGATTAGGGAACTGCAGAAACCGAAAGACCTATATTGTTTTAATGCCAACAGTCCCTCACAGCCATGGCATTGTGAGTGATAACAACAGAGCTATCTATTTTTCCTCATGGTGGGAATATCAAATTAGTCAGAAATGGCACGTTTGACAATAAAGAACATGGGGAAATGGCGCCCGGACACTACAAAGAATCCTCCGGTGCACTGATTGGACACAAAACAGATACCTAAGTACTTCCTCTATTCCCACTCTTCTAGGGGTCCAGCAGTAAGTCAATATACCTCATGGGGCTCATATGTGTGTGCATATGATTTTGTAATGTGTTTTTTTAATCAAACTGTTTCTATTGACTGAGTCCCTGAAGAGACATGTGCCCAGGGCCCCGCACATCCTGGAGTAGTCCTAACCAGTGGTATCCTGTGCCTAAGCTCTCGTAATACACACCACACTGCACTGTAATGGTTCATCTGCCTTCCCCTCTCTCCCAGCAGCCGATTATGAGTGCTCTGGGCAGGGGTGGTTCTGTAATGCCAATACCTAGCAAGGCGCCTAGAGCGTAGGAAGTCCTCAAAATAAAGAACTTTGCTGAAAAGTTTAGTGTGCTAGTACCTTTTTAACAGAGTGGTGGTGATCCATAGCCACTCAAATTAAATTAACATTCTCATCTTAACTGGTTCGTTAGTTAAGGATGAGTCTGCAAGCCCTGATGTTGTTTGAACCCTTTTTATATTTGGGCCGCCACAAAGTGTAGCTAAGAAGCCTGGAGGAGAAATAGCTTTTCTTTTTTTGTTGATTTTTACAAGCGCATTCATTCACCTACACCCGGCATTCTGTGCAACGAAATGTCAGACATCATAAAGGTAAAAAGAGAGGCAGTGGCCAAGGAAGAAAGGAGGGATGAAAAGGATATTTCACAATTCGTCAATACGGGAATATTGGCATTCCTTTTTTGACAGAACAAAGTACTGCCAAGGACTCTTGTAGAAGTAAAATGTGCTGGCTCCAGCAAGATACACAAAAAAGACACAAGAAGCCCATTGATTATTTTTGTTGCAAAATACACTTTTGATTTCTCTGTACCTTTTAAAAAGAGCAGGTTTTTAACACTTTTTTCCATAACGTTCACTCTGATCCCTTTGAGGCAGCCACTGAAAATGAGAGATGATTCCAATAGAAACTTCACAGTCATGCTTAAAGCAAGAAGAATTAGTCACTTAGCACAAACTAAAGAAGAGAAAATAAATGGGAGGGAGCGTGCTGGCCTTTTGTCCTTGGTGACTGTCCACATGTTTAATTTTTCTGAGTTGATGTTCATGGCAAATTTGATTTAGTGATTTTATGTACTCTTACCCACTAAAGTAATACATATTTTAAATCAACTGTCAGTAACCTTCACAGAGTGAAGAGCATAAATGAAAAGGATTTAATGAAATGCTACAGTATGTATATCACTGCCCCAAAACAACACCATTTCACAAGGTATTTGCTTTGTTTTGAATACAGAATAGGATATTACCCTCAATAATCATTTTATGAATTTGCCCCGTTAAGTGCTTCTGACCAAAAAAAGATAAAACAAGAATTGGCAAGAGGAAAAGGGTCTTCAATGTTGACTTTTAAATAAACATTTTATGATTAAAAAGCCAGGGTAGAAATATGCCTGAACATGGTAACTGCCCTCACTTTGATTAATGCAGAGAAAGCTTCCTGTATTCACTCACTATTGGGTCACAAGATATGGATCAAACAACCCCCACCTCTCCTTTTTTTTTCCCCCCAGACTAATTGCCTGGAGCAGAGGTGTTCCAACTGAATTCCACAGAGCCTGAGGAGTCTTCTGTACTGCCTTGGGGTCGAAGGGAGGGACCTTGGTGTTTGGGGATTCAGCAGCACACTCAGCTCTAATCTTTCTGTGTGCTCACCCCATTCCTGCCAGCGACCTCCCTCCAAGCTGCAACTAGAACACTCTGCTTTTTCCTTGTTGATACATCTGGGTTCCAAGTAAGATTTCCTTCATAACAATATTTTTGCTTCTAAACACAAAATTTTAAAACTGCTTCAGTTTGGCTGGAAAAGTATTTATTTATTTGCAGTCAAATGCTCTATCCCTGAACTATACCCCCAAGTATTTATTCATTTATTTATTTATTTGTTCAATAAATATATATTAAATATCTACTATGTGCAATGAGCTGAGGATCCAGAACAGAAGGAGAGTTGGGGGGGGGGGGAGTGCGGAACACTGTAGGCCTAGGAGACAGTATGTAGTAAGATCCTGCAGCAGAAGGGGAACCGTGTTCAAGGGATACAAAGACAGTCATGCATGAAAAGCTGAATAATAAGATATTAAAGAAGCAAATGACAAATCGATAGTATTAACAATAAGAACATGGTAATTCCATGTTTAGTGGGACACAGTCATTTACTGAATACACAGACTGAAGTTCAGTATGTGATAAAAGGTGTTAAATTCTATGACAATGAATTTATTCTTTCTTGTGTAGAAAACAGGAGCTCTCCAAGGTTTTTGAACAGGGTGATTGAGTGTGGGCCTAGACTAGGAAGATGGTAGCCCCAAATGACGGAAGGTCTTCAATGTCATGATTACTTCTGTAGGCAACAGGAAGCAATCTGGGTTTTGGAATAGAATTTTGAACATAATCAAATATAGGTCTTATTTAGAAAAATAGCACTAATGGCAGTATGGAGAATACATTGGACAAATTGGAGCCAAAGACATCAGATAGAAGCCCCTGCTAAGAAAAAAGAAATGTTTTAACTTTTCTGCTAATGATAATGCCAAAATTCTGATGAGGGAGCAGGGATCTAGGAGACTCAATCGTTATTGATGGCAATACAGATTGTAACAACTCTTTTGAAGAGAACATTGTAATTTGTATCAAAAGCCTTAATACCTTTTAACCTAATAATGAGCTTCTTAGGGATTTATTCTAAGAAAATAACCCCAAAGTTACAAAAGGCCATAATTATGTTGGTTTTTTGTAATCTCTAAAATTGTTAAAATCAGAATTGAACTCATGGTAAATCATTTTCGTGTAATATCATTCAGCTCTTAAAAGTGTTTATATGAAGAATAATGCCAGAGCCTAAAAAATGCTTAGGCAGGATGAAGATTGAGGACCAGTAGATCTGGCACTGCAGAAACTCTGGTGGTCTTTCCTCTGAGACGGTAGCCTCAGCAGGGTGGTAGAAATATTATTATAAACAAGAGATAATGATTAATTTGGGAACTGAGGCAGTGACACTATGGGCAGATTCAACACATACACTGATAAGGGGTGTGAGTAGAGATGATAATGATAATGAAGATTCTAATGGTAACCAGGATGATGGTACAAGCAGAGACTTAGGGAAAAAATGATCAGTGTTATTCTGTACATATTAGACTTGAAGTCAGTTGCAATTCCAAGTGGAGAGATCCAGCAGTCTTCTGGAAATATAGGCTCAGAACCCAAGAGCACTAGAAGTAAATGGTTGGTATTTAGAGACAATGAAGTTCATGAAATTGTCTGAAGACCTACGAGACACTCAATAATGAGAAATATTTATAATTAAAGATAGAAATACACTCATAAGTATCTACTAAAGAAATACTATTGGGCGCCTGGGTGGCTCAGTTGGTTAAGCGACTGCCTTCGGCTCAGATCATGATCCTGGAGTCCCTGGATCGAGTCCCGCATCGGGCTCCCTGCTCAGCAGGGAGTCTGCTTCTCCCTCTGACCCTCCCCCCTCTCATGTGCTCTCTCTCATTCTCTCTCTCTCAAATAAATAAATAAAATCTTTAAAAAAAAAAAGAAATACTATTATATTCTCCTACTAACTAATATATGTTCCTTCCTCCTTTTTTTAAAGTTTATTTATTTTTTTTAGTAATCTCTGCACCCAACATGGGGCTCAAACTCGTGACCCCGAGATCAAGATTTGCATGCTCTTCCAGCTGAGCCAGCCAAGTGCCCCAAGTTCCCTTCTTTTTATATGAGGGCCCTAAAATGTGAGGAAAAAATTTAAAAACAGGACAAAAAGTATGTAAGGAAATTGGAAAAGAATGATGACAAAGGCATAGACAAGAAACAACTGAAGACTCAGATATGACCCCCTTGTTGGAATAATCAGACAAGGAATTTAAAACAACTATTATTATGTTAAAGGCTCTTATAGAAAATGGACAACATGCATGCACAGTTAGAGAATTTCAAGAGAGATGGAAACTAAAAATGGAAACTAAATGGAAATGCTACAAATAAAAATCAGGGAAGAGATCAAGAATGCTTCTAATCAGCTCATCAGTAGATTCAACACCACTGAGCCTAGGGAAAAAAAAAAGACTGAACTTAAAAATGTATCAGTAGAAATTACCCAGTCTGAAACATTAAAGGAAAAAATAATGAAAAACACAGAGCAAAGAAACTAAGACTTGCAGAACAATATTAAGAGGTCTAATATATGTGTAATTGGACTCCGATGTAAGCAAGAAAGAATAGGGCATGAGAAATATTTTCATAAATAATGGCCAAGAATTTTCTAAAAATAATGAACAACATCAAACCACAGATCCAACAAGTTCAGAGAATACTACGCATGATATACACCACCAGTAGCACTCACAAAAAAAACCCACCACACACCTTGGACACACCCTATTCCAACAGCTGAGAAAGAAAAATAAAGAGAAAATCTTAAAGGCAGTCTGAAAAAAATGACATTACATGCAGAAGAATAAAGATAATAATTATAACACATTTCTTGTCAGAAACTATGCAAGCCTCATAAAATAAGTTGGAAAGTATTCCTACCTCTTGTATTTATGGAAAAGTTTGTGTAGGAGTGGTACTACCTCTTCTTTAAATGTTTGGCAGAATTTACCAGTGAAGCCATCTGGGCCAGGAGTATTCTTTGTTGAAAGGTTTTTAACTATGAACTCAACTTTTGAAATAGATTATAGGACTATTCATGTTACCCGTTTATTCTCTCTCTCTTTTTTTTAAAGATCTATTTATTTGAGAGAGAGAAAGAGAGAGAGCACACATGTGAGCAGGGAGGCGGGAGGGGCAGAGGGAGAGAGAGAATCTCAAGCAGACTCCCTGCTGAGCATTGGAACCTGATGTAGGGCTCTATTCCACAACCCATGAGATCACGACCTGAGCCGAAACCAAGAGTTCGAGACTTAACTGACAGAGCCACCCGGGCACCCCTACCCATTTATTCTTGAGTGAGCTTTGGGAATTTGTGTCCGTCGAGAAATTTGTCCATTGCATTTAATTTGTCCAATTTGTGGCCAGAGAGTTCCTTGTAAATTTCCTGTATTGTCCTTTTAATGTCTTCAGGGTCCATAGCAATGTTCTCGCTCTCATTTCTGGTATTGGTAATTTGGGTCTTTTCTCTTTTTTCCTCGTCGGCCTGGTTAGAGACTTATCAATTTTATTCATCATCCCAAAACCAAGCTTTTGGGTTAATTGTTTAGAAGGGAGGGTTGGAAAAGGAAAGTTACCCTGAAGAAGTAACAATGAAACTGAAACTTGAAAGAGATAGTACAAGTGTCCAAAAGTACATCAAAGATGGGTGAATTCTAGCAATAGCAATTTTTTTTTAAAGGCCAGTGTGGTTGCAGCATGGAAGAGAGGAGACTATTGCAGTGTGGGGGCTGAGAGAAAAGCTGAGCCTATATAATATGAAGCCATACAGAAGTGGTAAGGATTTAAGTGTGAATTTATGCCAAAAGCAAATGGAAGCCACTGGAGAGTGTTACAGAGCAGAGTGATGTGCTCACTGTGTTTGAAAAGCTCAATCTGGCTGTACTGTGGGAAAAGAATTGGGGAGGGGAGTAGAAATGGAGAGAATTGGGTGGTTACTACAGCTTTGGGAGTGGGAGCTCAGACTGGGAGAAGGCGGAGAAACGGAAGGACAGAAATGATGATGTGTAAAGACTGATAATTGATCAGTTGGTGGGTTAAATTTTTTATTGGTGGTAATAAAATATTTATTTAGCAGTTACTATATGCCAGCCACTAGTCAAAGACTTTTTGTGACTTATTACAAGGTCATGTGGCTGGTCAGAGAAAGAGCAGGGTTTAAAAGCAGGCAGAGCCTATGCACCAAGTCATTGCTGTTCCTGCCTTTTGCATGATGGGATTAAAGAAAAGAGAGGATACAAGGAGGAGTTCTTGGGTCAGTCAACTGGGAGCTAGTTATTAAAATAAGAAACATTAGAGGAAAGCCATGTTTTGCAGAAAAATCGTGAGTTCAGCTTTAGACCAAACAAAGGTAGACATATTTATTATATAGCCTTAGAAAGAAACCCAAATCTAAGAAGTCCTTTTTTATGGTAAAATGGTTAAAGGGCTTATGCGTATACCCTGAAAATTATTAAAGCGAAAATTATTAAGCTTTTTGGAGTTCCAGTTCTGACAGCTTGTATAGGAATAACCTATACTCCTGCAGATAATAATTATGGCCTCTGGACAAGATACTAAAAATTTTTTTGAAAGTAATGACAGCGGCCAAAAGAAGGCATACATTGGGGAGGGTTTGACCCTTGAAAAAAATGGAACCACACTGAGTGAAATACATGCTTATCAGGCTAATCATCTGAAGGTATTCCTCGGTCTATACTACATACTCTAGAAATAAAGCAGAAAATTACAGTCTTTTAGATATGAAGAGTCAGAAGAAGGCGAATGATACTTTCAGAGAAGCTATAAGAGGGAGGAGATGGAAAGAAGGAAAACAGAAGGGGAAACTAAACATCTGCGTATCAATTCTCCTGAGCTCTTGGCTGACCCCTAAGCTGAGCATGCACAGTTGGCACTTCAGGGAATTCAAGAGCAAACAGTATCTGGAAGACTGACCAGTATGAGCAGAACTTTCAGGTGCCATCCAGCACAGGGGAGACAGAGTTTGAACTCACGTCCTTCTAAGTTAGAGGGACTTGGTAAACATCTCAGTCTTTCTGTGGAGACCCCAGAGGACTGTGCTTCAGAGTAAAAATTACTTCCCAGAACTTAAGGGATCCACTCTAGGACTAGGAAAATACAAAAAATAGGCCCACCCTAAAAAAAAAAAGAAACCAAGCCCCCAAGGTAACCCGCCAATAATCTAGCTGCTTTTTACACCATGACTTAACGCTCTTCAGAGAAAGATAGCAGAACCCCAATCTCAACTACCCATCACCCTGAGTATCCAAAAGAGAAATCACTACACAGGATAATGGGATGAATAGTCAAAGGAAAAGTCAGTCAGAAGAAATTTGCCAATAAATGAACAAGGAAGTTAAAGTAACTATGATTCATATGTTAAAGGATGTTAATGAATATAAGTTATTCCTCACAAAAATAGTAAAAGCTAACATCTCTTAAAGTGACTACTAAACTGAACCATTTTATCCATATGTATAATAAGTTCTGGTAACTTTTGCTAAATTTATCAAATTTATTTTAAAAAATCTAAAATTTACTGCACTTACACAGGCCTTTCCCTGCGGTTTCAACATTGGAAGTTAATAGATGGTAGACTGTAAACCGCAATCAAATACAAGCAGCAAGACTCAGAAGTGCAATCATAAAAAAGTACCTCCAAAAAATAATTTTAGTGGAACTAAAGGACACGGGTATATTCAGGAAAAAAGAATGAGGTGAGAGCATCCAGTAAACAATGGCAACTCTAAACAGTTTATCAATTTTGATATTGTTCAGTTATATTTCGTGCTTTGGGTATAAAACAAAGGATATAACTAGATCATTTACTGTAGGGAAATTACAACAAAAGGATATGGCTAGATCATTAAATTTCTAGACTAGTTGGCTGATGACCTCTAGATGCTTTGGCCAAGAGACCACTCTTCCTACAGTTAGACGTGGCCAATCCAAAGAAACAATTACACCATATATTCTTGGGTTTGCATAAAGCTGGGCTTATTTGCAATCCTCCCCACCCCACCCCCCGCTTCTGGGAGGTAAAGGCCAGGAAATGAAAGGTTATTTTCTGCTTGGAAGGTCTTCTAAGAGGAACTTGATAGTTTCACACAGAGGTGCCCCATTCATAATCACAACACCTAACAATGAACTGGCTGTTCAGAGCTGCTTTAAATTCAAATGGGAAGACTAACGAACATCTCCAAAGCATTCCTAGCCCCCAATCTCTTTTAAAAATCAATTGTTTTCAAAACCCCTCCTTATGTTTCTATAGCAAACAGCTGCACAAGATCAACAGTGAAAAATCATATAGTATATATGCTCTGTGCAGAGCCCAGATAAAGAAAGCTACAAAAGTGAAGAATCCTTTCAAAAACAATTTCTAACACACAATGCAGGACAAGAGGAGATTATACCATGCGTTACACCACCAGGTCTCAGAGCTGCACAAATCATTAGAATTTGAGCCTGATTCCAAGGTCTTCCAGATCTTGCAATAGAGGCATTCTACCATATTACTCAAACTATCCTTGTAATACATACATTCTATACCATGTCCTCTTTGACTGCTCATTCAAGGTATAGCATAATAAATTAGAGAAATTTAATTGCAATTGAGCATAATTGATACACAATTTTCTAATAAACTGAAATGAAGAGAGAATTTCCTGATATATTCTTTCCTTTTTAAATAAGCAGTAAGAGAAGTGTATTCCTAATACATTCTAAATGAGGCATGTTATTACAGCTGAATTATTATGAAAGGCTTCTTTTCACGTACTGGAACTGGCTTGAAACAGCAAGGAATCCGTGGCTCACTAATAAATGCACGGTAATCACATGTTTTCTTATTTCCTAGATGACTTCATGGATTATTTAATTTTAAGTGTCCTCTACACTTAAAGGTGATTGAACGCCAAATACTGCAACATCCATGGGACAGTGTGTTCTATGGTTAATGCACTGTGCTTACTTATAGTGGGATGCTGTGAAATATCTAAGAAATCTAGAAAATGGGAAACCTTATTGAAACTACAACTTTTGTCTTGAAACAATCAGACCACAAAACCCAGTGCTAGTGGAGGTCGCACTCCTAAGCTTAAACTCCCCTTCCCATCGGCAGTCATACAACTCCTACTGTTCCTTCTCTTGTCGTTCTTTTTAATTTTTTATCTTCTACTTATTTTATTTCACTTTTTATTCATTTTTTTCTCCTTTTATGTCTATGCCTTAGGATTGGCAACCAGAGAATGCTTAAGCATGATCTTCTCCCTCGTGGCCACCTCAGCTAGAAAAGATGGTGAAGTTGAAATATTTTGATCCTCCGTCTCCTGATTAATTCATTCTTCCTTCAACCTCTATAGCAAAAACACCACCATGACATGACAGTCATATGTAACTAATATCAAGTAAATAAAACAATCTCAGTGATCCTATACAATTGGATGGCTAGAAGGTCCAAAGGTCTAACTGCTTGTGGATGGTTGTCTTGCCCTGTGCCTTCACACAGTCTTCCCTCTGTGCATCTTGTAGACAGGTCATGCATATGATCCAGCTTTGCAACCCCACATACCTCAGCCGGTGCCTAGGATATGCAGTAGTGGCAAATCAGTATACGTTGACTAAGTGAATTCACACTTGCCCTAGGTGCTTTTAATATGACAAGCTCAACGAAGCCTGCTGATGATTCTATCTTCCTCTTTAAACTGTCTTGTCATTTAATAGCAAAAGCTTTAATTTGACCACATTATAATTGTTAGTTTGAGCTCCTTCTTTCATACACTATGCTGATAAATTTGTATCCGTATATTGTGAAGTCTGATGATTTTTTAAAAACTTTTCTTCTTTCTCATATACAAGTCAAGTCTTTGGGGCTTTTTGTTGGTGTTTTTCCATAGTTCTATTTTAGGGGAGATTCTGTTGTTTGGATTTTTACCAAATATACATACATATCTGAAGATCAGACTTAGATATTGATGTAAGACTTTCAGCATATATTGTAAATATTTGGCAGACAACATCCCAGTCGAATTTCGTACATGAATTCCAATAGCTATCGACCATTATAAACCCAGGAAAATCATATTGTCCTACGTGGCAGGTTGTTAGAAAGGACCTAAGAGAGCTCTAACTAAGGGGCCAGGGACATTACTATGCATTTGTCTATTTAACCTTGATTCAAGCAATGAGAGCATTATGAGCATTTCTATGGGTGCTCAACCACCCAACATAAAGCCTAGTAAGATAATAATAAAAATCCTCATCTCTACAGGCCTCTTAACACCTGCCACCCAGTGAAGATTCCTGTGGTACCCAACTCCCATCTCCCTCCTCACATGCTTATTGTCACCTACAACAAGGTCCATAAACCATTCTGAAGATGCTGTCCACCCTTTAATATCCTGCACAACCCCAAATTGTGCACAGCTGGGCCATCAGCAGCTGAGGAGAAGGTTCAAAGAATAGCTATTCATGGTAAAGCCACAAGATGCAACAGGAAGACCAAAGGTCATCCAAAGAATGAAGTCTCGAAGAGCAGACTGTTGGAGTGAGGCAGAGAGGCTCTTGAGAAAAAAGAAAACTTCGAGAGGGCAGTTTTACAAAGCATTGAGACAAGTGACCCTGTTTATCCACACAGAGGATTGCTTCCTTTAATTAGATGTCTCAACAGGAAGAATTTGTAATTCTGAGGACATCCCAAAGGGCAGGTAATATCCAGATACATCTCTTAAGCATCCTGAAAACCTTGGCGTATCCAACTATAAAAGCAACTTTAAAAAAAGAAGAAGAAAGAAAACGCTGACAATTTGTCAGAGACTGACTTTCCTCCTGTTTGCATTTGCCCAGATACCTTTGCAGTGTATGTAGGTCACATTTTACCATATCTAACCTGTTTCTATATTGAATTCCATGCGATGAGTTTCTGAGGAATACAGAGTAGTTCTTCAATGATAATAGTATTCAAATTGCACTCTTCCTCCAACAAATGTACATGCCATAATAAAACCTGAGTATAAGTCAAGCACAGACCTGAATTTTTATGATTTTACATGTAGTCCACTAAACACCAATAATTCCAGTGACAATAATAGTAATCCGTTTTATTTTTATTACATTTCACAGTTTTTTTTTTTTTAAGATTTTATTTGTTTATTTTACAGAGAGAGACAGAGAGAGAGGGAACACAAGCAGGGGGAGCTGGAGATGGAGAAGCAGGCTCTGCGCTCAGCAGAGCTCAACATGGGGCTCGATCCCATGACGCTGGTATCATGAGCCAAAGGCAGAAGCCCAATGACCACCCAGGCGCCCCTCACTTTACACTTTAAAAAGTACTTTGAGTTGGCAGAGCAAGATGGCGGAGGAGTAGGAGACCTGGATTTCGTCTCCTCTGAGGAATTCAGCTGGATAGGGATCAAACCATTCTGAACACCTACAAACTCAACAGGAGATCGAAGAAAAGAAGAGCAACAACTCTCTCATCAGAAAAGCGACCACTTTCTGGAAGGTAGGACGTGCGGAGAAGTGAATCCGAGGCGATATTCGGGAGGATAGACGGCGGGGGAGGGGCCTCCGGCGGCCGCTTCTGGCAAGTGATAGAGCCGCGGAGCACAAAATCGGAACTTTTAAAAGTCTGCTCCGCTGAGGGACGTCACTCTGGTGGCTAAGCGGGGGGTGGAACCCTCCGGGACAGTGTGGTCTCAGGACCCTCGGGGTCACAGAAAGACCGGGGGTGCCTGAGTGTGGCAGAGCTCCCAGGTATTGGAGCGGGGAAGCCGGCTGCAGAGGCGGAGCCAAGGCGCGGGCTCTCAGCTCGGGGTTGCCATAAACCGTGAGCCGCGGCACAGTCGGGCCACTGCTCCTCCAGCAGGGACCCAACAAGCGGCAGATCCGGGGAGACTCACCTTTCTCCCCCGGAGGAGCCGCGCGGGAGTGCACCGCAGGGATCTGCTGGGTTTGGAGACTCCAAACGGGGTCGGGTGCCAGAGATAGAAACGCGCAGTCACAGGCCGGGTGAGCACGGAGTGCGGCTGGAGACCGGGAAGACGGGAGTGACTGACGGCTTTTCTCTGGGGGCTTAAGTGGAGCGGGGCCCTGAGTTCTCGGCTCCTCCGGGGCGGAGATTGGGAGGCCGCCATTTTCACTCTCCGCCTCCAAAGCTGTACGGAAAGCTCGCAGGGAACAAAAGCCCCGGAGAGCAAACCTGAGCAGATTACTTAGCCGGGAGGGGGCAAGGGTGGGGCAATTCCGCCTCCGGCAGAGACATTTGGAAACCACGGCAACAGGCCCCTCCCCAGAAGATCAGTGAGAACAGCCAGCCAAGGCCAAGTTTACCGATCAATGAGAACGGCAGAACTCCAGCGCTAGGGGACTACTGCACATAGAATTCATGGCTTTTTTACCATGATTCTTTAGTCTTTCAAAGTTAATTTTTTTTTAACTGTCTTTTTTTCTTTTTGAATTTTTCTTTTTCCCTTTTTCAACCAACATCTTGTCAATCCCTTTTTTTAAAAAAAACATTTTTATTTTTCATTTTTAGAGTCATATTCTATCCCTTCATAGTAGTTACCCATATTTTTGGCTTATATATATAAGTTGTTCTCTCTTTAAAATTTTGAGATAGTTTCTTCTAACAGATTAAAATATACCCTAAATCTCTAGTATATGGTGTTTTCTATTCCCCTGCCTGATCACATCCTCTCCCTTTTTTTTTTCTTTTTTTAAATCCTCTTCTTTCTTTTTTCAAACAACTTCTTATCAATTCCTTTTATAAAATTTTTTATAATTTCCATCTTTACAGTCATATTCCATCCCTTCATCATATCAACCCTTATTTTTGTAGATATATAAGTTTTTCTTTCTTTAAAATTTTGGGAGGCACTTTCTTCTAACAGACCAAAATACACCCCAAATCTAGTGTGTGGCACTGATTTATATACCAGCCTGATCATATTTGATCACATTCTGGTTTTTTTGTTGTTGTTGTTGTTGTTTTGTTTTGTTTGTTTTTGTTTTTATCTTTATCTTTTTCTTTTTTTTCTTTTTCTTTTTTCTCTCTTTCCCTTTCTTTTCCCACTGCTTCAGGTCTTTTCTGATTTGTTTAGAGTATATTTTCTGGGGACGTTGTTACTCTGCTAGCATTTTGTTCTCTCATTAATCTATTCTCCTCTGCACAAAATGACAAGACGGAAAAAATCACCTCAACAAAAAGAACAAGAGGTAGTACCGACTGCCAGGGACCTACTCAATACGGACATTAGTACGATGTCAGATCTAGAGTTCAGAATCATCACTTTAAAGATACTAGCTGGGCTTGAAAAAAATATGGAAGTTATTAGAGAAACCCTTTCTGGAGAAGTAAAAGAACTAAAATCCAACCAAGTAGAAATCAAAAAGGTTATTAATGAGGTGCAATCAAAAATGGGGGTGCTAACTGCTAGAATAAATGAGGCAGAAGAGAGAATCAGTAATATAGAAGATGAAATGATGGAAAATAAAGAAACTGAGAAAAAGAGAGATAAACAACTACTGGATCACGAGGGCAGAATTCGAGAGATAAGCGATACCATAAGACGAAATAACATTAGAATAATTGGGATCCCAGAAGAAGAAGAAAGAGAGAGAGGGGCAGAAGGTATAATGGAGCAAATTATAGCAGAGAACTTCCCTAATTTGGGAAAGGAAACAGGCATGAAAATCCAGGAAGCACAGAGAACCCCTCTCAAAATCAATAAAAATAGGTCAACACCCCGACATCTAATAGTAAAACTTACGAGTCTCATAGACAAAGAGAAAATCCTGAAAGCAGCTCGGGAGAAGAGATATGTAACCTACAAGGGTAGAAACATTAGATTGGCAACAGACCTATCCACAGAGACCTGGCAGGCCAGAAAGGACTGGCAGGATATATTCAGAGCACTAAATGAGAAAAATATGCAGCCAAGAATACTATATCCAGCTAGGCTGTCATTGAAAATTGAAGGAGAGATAAAAAGCTTCCAGGACAAACAAAAACTAAAGGAATTTGCAAACACAAAACCAGCCCTACAGGAAATCTTGAAAGGGGTCCTCTAAGCAAAGAGAGAGCCTAAAAGCAATATAGACCAGAAAGGAACACAGACAATATACGGTAACAGTCACCTTACAGGCAATACAATGGCACTAAATTCCTATCTTTCAATAGTTACCCTGAATGTAAATGGGCTAAATGCCCCAATCAAAAGACACAGGCTATCGGACTGGATTAAAAAACAAGACCCATCGATATGCTGTCTGCAAGAGACTCATTTTAGAACCAAAGACACCCCCAGATTGAAAGTGAGGGGGTGGAAAACCATTTACCATGCTAATGGACACCAAAAGAAAGCTGGGGTGGCAATCCTTATATCAGACAAATTAGATTTTAAACCAAAGACTGTAATAAGAGATGAGGAAGGACACTATATCATACTTAAAGGATCTACCCAACAAGAAGATCTAACAATTGTAAATATCTATGCCCCTAACATGGGAGCAGCCAATTATATAAGGCAATTAATAACAAAAGCAAAGAAACACATCGACAACAATACAATAATAGTGGGGGACTTTAACACCCCCCTCACTGAAATGGACAGATCGTCTAAGCAAAAGATCAACAAGGAAATAAAGACTTTAAATGACACACTGGACCAAATGGACTTTACAGACATATTCAGAACATTCCACCCCAAAGCAACGGAATACACATTCTTCTCTAGTGCCCATGGAACATTCTCCAGAATAGATCACATCCTAGGTCATAAATCAGGTCTCAACTGGTACCAAAAGATTGGAATCATTCCCTGCCTATTTCCAGACCACAATGCTTTGAAACTAGAACTCAATCACAAGAGGAAAGTCAGAAAGAACTCAAATACATGGAGGCTAAAGAGCATCCTACTGAAGAATGAATGGGTCAACCAGGAAATTAAAGAAGAATTAAAAAAATACATGGAAACCAATGAAAATGAAAACACAACTATTCAAAATCTTTGGGATGCAGCAAAGGCAGTCCTAAGAGGAAAGTATATAGCAATGCAAGCCTTTCTCAAGAAACAAGAAAGGTGTCAAATACACAACCTAACCCTACACCTAAAGGAGCTGGAGAAAGAACAGCAAATAAAGCCTAAACCCAGCAGGAGAAGAGAAATAATAAAGATCAGAGCAGAAATCAATGAAATAGAAACTAAAAGAACAGTAGAACAGATCAACGAAACTAGGAGCTGGTTCTTTGAAAGAATTAACAAGATTGATAAACCCCTGGCCAGACTTATCAAAAAGAAAAAAGAAATGACCCCAATCAACAAAATCATGAATGAAAGAGGAGCGATCACAACCAACACCAAAGAAATACAAACAATTATAAGAACATATTATGAGCAACTCTATGCCAGCCAATTAGATAACCTGGAAGAAATGGATGCATTCCTAGAGATGTATCAACTACCAAAACTGAACCAGGATGAAATAGAAAACCTGAACAGACCTATAACAACCAAGGAAATTGAAGCAGTAATCAAAATTCTCCCAAGAAACAAAAGCCCAGGGCCAGATGGCTTCCCAGGGGAATTCTACCAAACATTTAAAGAAGAATTAATACCTATTCTTCTGAAACTGTTCCAAAAAATAGAAATGGAAGGAAAACTTCCAAACTCATTTTATGAGGCCAGCATTACCTTGATCCCAAAACCAGACAATGACCCCATCAAAAAGGAGAATTACAGACCAATATCCCTGATGAACATGGATGCAAAAATTCTCACCAAAATACTAGCCAATAGGATCCAACAGTACATTAAAAGGATTATTCACCATGACCAAGTGGGATTTATCCCTGGGCTGCAAGGTTGGTTCAACATCCGCAAATCAATCAATGTGATACAATACATTAACAAAAGAAAGAACAAGAATCATATGATCCTCTCAATAGATGCAGAAAAAGCATTTGACAAAGTACAGCATCCTTTCTTGATCAAAACTCTTCAGAGTATAGGAATAGAGGGTACATACCTCAATGTCATAAAAGCCATCTATGAAAAACCTACAGTGAATATCATTCTCAATGGGGAAAAACTGAGAGCTTTCCCCCTAAGGTCAGGAACGCGGCAGGGATGTCCACTATCACCACTGCTATTCAACATAGTATTGGAAGTCCTAGCCACAGCAATCAGACAACAAAAAGAAATCAAAGGCATCCAAATTGGCAAAGAAGAAGTCAAACTCTCACTCTTTGCAGATGATATGATACTTTATGTGGAAAACCCAAAAGACTCCACCCCAAAACTGCTAGAACTCATACAGGAATTCAGTAAAGTGGCAGGATATAAAATCAATGCACAGAAGTCAGTGGCATTCCTATACACCAACAACAAGACAGAAGAAAGAGAAATTAAGGAGTCGATCCCATTTACAATTGCACCCAAAACCATAAGATACCTAGGAATAAATCTAACCAAAGAGACAAAGGATCTGTACTCAGAAAACTATAAAATACTCATGAAAGAAATTGAGGAAGACACAAAGAAATGGAAAAACGTTCCATGCTCATGGATTGGAAGAACAAATATTGTGAAGATGTCAATGCTACCTAGAGCAATCTACACATTCAATGCAACCCCCATCAAAATACCATCCACTTTTTTCAAAGAAATGGAACAAATAATCCTCAAATTTGTATGGAACCAGAAAAGACCCCAAATAGCCAGAGGAATGTTGAAAAAGAAAAGCAAAGCTGGCGGCATCACAATTCTGGACTTCCAGCTCTATTACAAAGCTGTCATCATCAAGACAGCATGGTACTGGCACAAAAACAGACACATAGATCAATGGAACAGAATAGAGAGCCCAGAAATGGACCCTCAACTCTATGGTCAACTCATCTTTGACAAAACAGGAAAGAATGTCCAATGGAATAAAGACAGTCTCTTCAACAAATGGTGTTGGGAAAATTGGACAGCCACATGCAGAAGAATGAAACTGGACCATTTCCTTACACCACACACAAAAATAGACTCCAAATGGTTGAAAGACCTAAATGTGAGACAGGAGTCCATCAAAATCCTAAAGGAGAACACGGGCAGCAACCTCTTCAACCTCAGCCGAAGCAACTTCTTCCTAGAAACATCACCAAAGGCAAGGGAAGCAAGGGCAAAAATGAACTATTGGGACTTCATCAAGATAAAATCTTTTGCAAAGCAAAGGAAACAGTCAACAAAACCAAAAGACAACCAACAGAATGGGAGAAGATATTTGCAAATGACATATCAGATAAAGGGCTAGTATCCAAAATCTATAAAGAACTCATCAAACTCAACACCCAAAGAACAAAGAATCCAATGAAGAAATGGGCAGAAGACATGAACAGACATTTTTCCAAAGAAGACATCCAAATGGCCAACAGACACATGAAAAAGTGCTCAATATCGCTCAGCATCAGGGAAATCCAAATCAAAACCTCAATGAGATACCACCTCACACCAGTCAGAATGGCTAAAATTAACAAGTCAGGAAACGACAGATGTTGGTGGGGATGCGGAGAAAGGGGAACCCTCCTACACTGTTGGTGGGGATGCAAGCTGGTGCAGCCACTCTGGAAAACTGTATGGAGGTTCCTCAAAAAGTTGAAAATAGAGCTACCATATGATCCAGCAATTGCACTCCTGGGTATTTACCCCAAAGATACAAAAGTAGGGATCCGAAGGGGTACGTGCACCCCGATGTTTATAGCAGCAATGTCCACAATAGCCAAACTGTGGAAAGAGCCAAGATGTCCATCGACAGATGAATGGATAAAGAAGAGGTGGTATATATATACAATGGAATATTATGCAGCCATCAAAAGGAATGAAATCTTGCCATTTGCAACGACGTGGATGGAACTGGAGGGTATTATGTTGAGTGAAATAAGTCAAACAGAGAAAGACATGTATCATATGATCTCACTGATATGAGGAATTCTTAATCTCAGGAAACAAACGGAGGGTTGCTGGAGTGGGGGGTGGGGTGGGAGGGATGGGCTGACTGGGTGATAGACACTGGGGAGGGTATGTGCTCTGGTAAGCGCTGTGAATTGTGCAAGACTGTTGAATCTCAGATCTGTACCTCTGAAACAAATAATGCAATATATGTTAAGAAAAAAAAAAAAGAAGAAGAAGGTAGCGGGAGGTGAAGAATGAAGCGGGGGAAATCGGAGGGGTAGACGAACCATGAGAGACGATGGACTCTGAAAAACAAACTGAGGGTTCTAGAGGGGAGGGTGGTCGGAGGATGGGTTAGCCTGGTGGTGGGTATTGAGGAGGGCACATTCTGCATGGAGCACTGGGCGTTATGCACAAACAATGAATCATGGAACACTTCATCTAAAACTAATGATGTAATGTATGGGGATTAACATAAGAATAAAAAAATAAAAAAAAAAAAAAGTACTTTGAGGGATGCTTGAGTGGCTCAGTCAGTTAAGCGACTGCCTTCTTGTGTTCCCTCTCTCTCTCTCTCTCTCTGTCAAATGAAAAAAATAAAATCTTAAAAATAAATAAATAAATAAAAATAAAAAGTACTTTGAGCAGGTGAGTTTCATTTAAGAAGCAATATTTGAAGGAATTTCACAAAATTTTACAATGATTATATCTGATGATAAAAACATGTCTTTTAAATAAAAAAATAATATGGAAGAATTGAAAGATAATTAAAAGCACTTTAATGCCAAATACATACATAGAACCTAACCATCAAATGTTGTTAAATTTCTTTTTCAGGCTTATCTTATATAATAAATTATATATATATATATATATATACACATAATAAAGCATTCACACACTATATAATTTGATTACTTGATAATCTATCATATTGGGTATTTAGACTCAAATTATTTGCTATTATTAACTTTAGTCACCATGCTATACATTACATACCCAGGACTTACTTATTTTATACCAGCAGATTTGTATCTTTTGACCACCTTTCCTCATTTTACCCACCCCCCACCTCAGGCAACCACCAATCTATTCTCTATATCTATGAGCTGAGGCTCTTTTTTTTTTGTTTTCTTTTAGATTCCACATATAAGTGACAAAGTGAGATCATAGCCATTTGTCTTTCTCTGCCTGACTTATTTCACTTAGCATCATACCCTTAAGGTCAATCCATGTTGTCACAAATGTCAAGATTTCCTTTTTCTATGGCTGAAATATATATTATTATGTATACAATATCTAATAATTATTATATTAATAAGATATAAGTTATTATTTATGTAATATGTATATATCTCACATGGTCTTTATTCATTCATCCATCAGTGGACAATTAGGTTCTGTCCATCTCTTGGCTATTGTAAATAAAGCTGCAATGAACGTGAGGGTACAAATACACTTTTGGGTTAGTGTTTGTGTTTTCTTTAGATGCATACCCAGAAGTGGAATTGCTGAGTCATATGATAGTTCTAATTTTAGTTTCTTGAGGAAACTCAATACTGTTTTCCATAGTGACTGTGCCAATTTATATTCCCACCAACCATGCACAAGGGTTCCCTTTCCTCCACACCTGTTCTTTCTTGTTTTGTGCATAATAGCCATTCTAATAGGTGTGAGGTGATATTAGACTACAAGTTCCACGAGGGCAAGCCTCATGCCGTTTACTGTTCTAGCCAACGCCTGATGAGAAGCACCAGACCACTTTTTCTTAGAGCATATACTAAAGGGGGTTTACAACTGTAAATCCTCCCTCTGTCTCTTTGAGATATATCAGTATCTCCTACAACTTAGGAGTGTCTTTCTCAAAGACCTGAAAGCCATTCCTTTCAAATGTAATCATCAGGACGGATGGGGCCTGTGGGTCTCACCTCTTGTGGGAGGACAGAATCCCGACTTTGATAACTGCCAGCTAACAGACACAACTGGCCCAATCAGCACTTTCACCAACCAACTCTGTAATTTTTTACTTCCTCCAACTCTATTGAGCCCCCACTCACCTCCTCCTTACTCCCTCATTCTCTTTAAAATGCCAGGTCAACTCTATACAAATCCAAGTTTTCTTGGGTGTACGCTGGGCCCTCTTCCCTTTTGCAACAGTATATGACTAATTAAAATCTGTCCTTACCACTTTAGTGTCTGGCTTCGTTTATCTCTGACAGAGCTTATCCTTATCTTCTCTATCATTTCAGCTACTATTAGTGAACGAAATATTCTAACAAAAGTAGTTATAACATGTTTCTGCAGAGTTTTATAACAATGGTATCAACAACTGGCATTTTGTGTGTCGTTAGATACTTTTCTTGCTTACATCCCACCAGAAGCATTGGGCTTATATATGGTGTTAATTTGAATAACATGTTAGACAACTATTTCCAAGCACGAAACCCCAGAGGCCATTAAAAGCTATAAAAATGTTTTAGCATGTGCCTAAAACTTTACTATCAGTTGCTTTATTTGTGCCAAAAAGTATATTATCTGTTTCAATTGAAAAGGAATCAAATCTCATGACTATCATTTTGAAGTTTTTCCATAGTAAATGCTCCTTGTTTTCTACATCTACCTCTACATTTTGGTAGTCCACCGATGAGTAGTGATAAACGGCTACCATCAGTGGAAGTCAACAGAGTATCCCACTCTGTTCAAGATGCTCTATGTGCTTCCCTTCAGAACCTCCAACAACACGGTAGCAGTGATGTTCTCAACGACGAGGAAACTGAGGCTCAAAGAGGCTCAACAAATTGTCAAAGACCACAGAGTCTGTAAATAATGGAGCTGTGATTGAACGTGGATTGTTTGACTTCAGACGCTGTGCTCTTTCTACTATGCTTCACAACCTAAGTGGAGAGAGCCGTGCATAGATTTTTGGCTCTTTCATATCTCTCATCTTTAATAACTAGCATGCAGTCAAAACAAAAGTGAATATGAGGGAAAATTATATACAGAATACACTTTGTAATTATAAGGAAAGAAAAAAGAAAAAGAAGAAAACAGTCAAGCTGTGGCAGAGCAAACTCCAAAGCAATCAAGAGGCTTCTACACCCTTGGTTTTCTTTAAAGGAGCTGTATTTCATTCCTTTGAAAACTCTAGCTTTGGAATGAAGGTGGCATACTGTGGGAAGACCAAGGAAATTAAACTTTTTTAATCTTATTGATTCCTATTCCTTTCATTCCATCTGTTTCCTTGGCATGGCGAAGGGGGTGACGATCAATGCAGAGTAAGTCGGCTCTGTCAGTCAGAAGATGGGAGCTGACAAACCAGACACAGGCTTGGGAAGGCCTTCCATGAAGGAGAGAATCTGTGCCAGATGACAGGACTCATGGAGAGTCTGACAAAATGTTGCAGACAATCAGGAAGCGTCTGATCCAGATTTCATAGATAATAAGCAGACTCTTTTCCGTGTGCATGCGCATAGATTTGAATATTTCTGGTCAAGTGCCTCATTTTTGCACAGAACAGGAAGTAAAGAGAATGGTGAAAAATAAAATGAAAGGGGGCCAGAAGGGGGGCCAAAAATAAAAGAAAAACAAACAACTAAATTGGTAGTACAGAAACCTTGAGTACTTTGAGTTCATAGTTTATAATATAATGATGTGAGGGGAAAATACTTCATAAGTTAATATTTCTAGTATCATTACTAGAGTGCAAATACAACAGGATTTCAGGAGTTTTCTATAGGTTAGAACCTTCTTTAAAATCATAGAAGCACTCAGCTGCGGCTCTACCATAAAGAGCATATTTTGCCATTTCTATAAGGTTGTCTCCAACATAAACTCTAAAATAGCCATTACAAATGATGACTTTTGCACATGAAAGAATCTGAAGCAGATCCCTAGACAGCCTTGTGATAAAATTCTATTAAGAGATATAAATTCTATATGTCCTTAAGAGCTTCATGCAGAAGGGGCCTCTACTGTGGCAGAGAAGACACTGAAATGGACAATCAGTTCATCCCTGGAAGTTTATTTTGTTAGAAGCCAGGAGACCCATATATGGCAAGGCTGGAAAAGGAATCAGTTTTACCATTTCGGTGCTCCCCTCCCCCCCCAACCCTCCCCGTAAAGCTACTAACACCAACAAAAGGCATCATGTTATCTCTTCGCCTGCTTTGTCCTGGACTTAGAGGCTCTCATCAAAACAGATAAGAAATGTCAAAAATTGTCATGCTCTGAAAACACAAGACTGATTTAGAAAATCCACAAGTGAATAATTTGGTTGTAAAATCCCCTTGATCAACTCCCATAATTCAACTGTTACGGATTGAATTGTGTCCCTCACAAAAAAGGTGTTGGAGTCCTAATCCCAGGTACCTCAGAATGTGACCTTACTTAGAGATAGGGTTTTTACAAAAGCAATGAAATTAAAATGATGTCATTAGGTTGGGCCCTAATCCAATATGACTGGTGCCCTTATAAAAAGGAGAAATTTGGATGCAGGGAGAGGTATCACATAGAGAGGATGCCATACAAAGAGAGAGAATACGGTTGTTCACAGAGAGAACATGGTTATCTGGAAGCCACAGAGAGAGCCTTGGAGCAACTCTTTTCCTTACAGCCCCGAAGCAACCAACCCTGCCATCGCCTACCTTCAGAACTGTGAAACAATAAATGTGTGTTCTTTTTTTTTTTTAATTTTATTTGACAGAGAGAGAGTTAGCGAGAGCAGGAACACAAGCAGCGGGAGTGGGAGAGGGAGAAGCCGGCTTCCCGCTGAACAAGGAGCCCGATGCGGGGCTCAATCCCAGGACCCTGGGATCATGACCTGAGCCGAAGGCAGACGCTTAACGACTGAGCCACCCAGGTGCCCCAAATGTGTGTTCTTTAAGCCATCCCATTTGTGGTACCTTCTTATGCAGTCCCAGCAAACGAATATAGATTTTGGTATTGGGAAGTAGGGTGCTATTGTAACAAATACCTAAAAGTGTGGAAGTGCTTTGGAATAAGGTAATAAGTGGAATCTGGAAGAGTTTTTAGGTGCATGAGAGAAAAAACCTAGATGGCCTCGAAAAGAATGTTGCTGTAAATGTGAGGGCTTAAGGTGGAAATGAGGAGCATGTTATTAGAAATTGGAGGAGAGCCAGTCTTTGCTAGAAAGTGGTAGAGGACTTGGCTGGACGGTGTTCCCTGGAATAGAAAGTAGAACTTAAAAATGATGAGCTTGGAGGGCAACCCTCTCGGGTCCCCTCCCTCCTCGGGAGCTTTGTACTATCACTTTGCTATCGCTCAATAAACCTTGCTTTGCTGCCTACAAAAAAAAAAAAAAAAAAAAGATGAGTTTGGATCTTTAGTTGAAGAGATTCCTAAGCAAAGTATTGAAGGCATAGCTTGGTTTCTCATTGCTGCTTATAGTAAGATACAAGAGGAGAGAGATAAATTGAAGAAGCAAAAAGTACCCAGAACTTGAAAAGTTGGAAAATACTCCACCTAGCCATGTTGCAACAAGATGACAGTATGCTCTGGAGAAAATTCCTGTGCCCCTGGACAACCATTTGCCACAGAGATTCGGCATGTGACTTGTGGATGTAACCACCCATCTCAGTAGAAACAGTGCCAGCCTGCTCTGGAGGGGACAGGGCCAGGACAAAATGAAGGATGGCTGGCAGACTTCTGGGATTCTACCGGCAGGAAATGGGCTGATAGAGCTATTCGGCAATGAACATGAGTTAGTGTTCAAGAAAGGGAAGAATGACCCGGAAGGGTGTTCAGAGGCTGATGGCCACTGCTGCCAAGGGCCCAGAAGACAGGCTCAGGGGGGTGAGGTGGTCTCCTCCATGGTGCCAGAGGCAGGGCCACCTTCTCCATTTCACATGGCAAAACCAGCCTCTTCGTCATTCTCTGCTTCCCCTCCTGACTTCCCTGTTTCTGTGGTCTCACTTCCAGTGACCCAAGTACAAAACCTGTCATTAGTGACCCCTTTCCTTTCACTCATGTTCAATTAGGCAGCTGGTCCTGTTGATTCTTCCACTCCTCACAGTCATTACTGTTGCCAAGGACTGTACTTTTAGTAATAAAATGCATTATTTGCTCTTTCCACCATCTTTCTGTGCCGCCATAATGATGCACATGAATGTCATGGCAGATGCTCTCAAGAGCATTAACAATGTTGAAAAGAGAGGTAAATGCTACATTCTTATCAGGCCATGATCCAAAGTCATCATCCGGTTTCTAACTATGATGATGAAGTATGGTTACTTTGGTGAATTTGAAATCCTTGATGATTACACAGCTGGGAAAATTGGTGTGAACCTCACAGGCAGGTTAAACAGGCGTGGAGTGATTGGCCCCAAATTTGATGAACAACTCAAAGATCAAGAAAAATGGCAGAATAATCTGCTCCCGTCCCGCCAGTTTAGTTTCATTGTACTGACAACATCAGTTGGCATCATGGACCATGAAAAAGCAAGACGAAAACACACAGCAGGGAAAATCCTGGGATTCTTTTTCTAGGGCTATAATACATACATGCAAATAAAGAGCCTCAACAGACAAAGAAAAAAAAAAAGGAGAAAAGGAAATGCATTCTTAACTAGTTTTACAACATGGTACTAAGAACTTTATGTGGCTTATGTTCTTTAATCCTTATAACCATGCAATCTGATGTTATACTATTCATATTCATTTTACAGCTAAGAAAATTGAAGCTCAGACAGGTACTGAATGACTATATTTGCCCAAGATCACACAGCGAAGAAGCGTCTAAGAAAAGAAACTTGAACCAGATCTCCTGGAGCCCTGAACCACACTCTTAACTAACACACTCCCTCCTTTAAAACATTTCTCATGGTTGTTTCTTCCTGTCCATTCCCACTGTTACTAACATAGTTACATAACCCTTTTATTCATAACCTACTCCCTGACCCTTTTATTACTACACAAATCTCCTTGCATTTCTCCCTTACTCCAGTCTATCCTCCTTCCAAACGGTCTTTTTGATCTCATCTAAAAACAAAAAATCTACCTTCGAGTTAATTCTTAGCTCAAGGACTTTTGGCGACTTCTCATTGCCTGTAGGATAAAGCCTAAATATCATAGACTGGCATTTCATAGTATCTTTACTCATCATGCCACCTTTTAAAAACTTGCCCACCTAAATGCCCAGTCTCTTTGTGAAGAGACTAAACTTTCTTTAACTTTAATCTGAGCATTTCACTAGACAAATTTTTCCTGTCCTTGAAATGTGACCATTCGTAATATTCATCTAAACCAATCTCAGGTTTAAGATGCCAACCACAGAGCCTGCAATCATCATCTTCCCTCAAAACTCCCTCTCCCAGAGTTCTCTGTCTACCTGCAACTACTTACCATTCACCTGAAATCTGATGCTGCATTTGACTCCTCCTCTTCACCTTATCTGCTGCCAAATCCTATTGCTTATTCTGCCACTGAAGTTCCCTTCCATCTACCACTTCCTTCCCACCCTCACTATCTCAGGTCTCATTCATGCTCTTCGGACTTGAGAACATAAGAGAACTACCATTAGATTAAATTTCTACCCCAAAATGAGCAAAAGATTGACAGGCAGAGGGGCCAGAGGGAAGAGACTCAGGAGAAAGATGACAAGAGCCTACTTGGAAAGATCTAGACCTAGAGAGAATGGAGAAAGAATAAAATCCACAGGGACAGGCATGGGGGTGGATGGTGGGGGATGCTAAAAGCTTGAAGATGAGGAATTTGAGGAGAAGAAAAACCAAGGTAGGAGAAAGGAGACTGTGACTATGACTCAGGTCCTTTTAATTTACCTTTGGAAGACAAGTGAAGTTTGGTATTCCCTTCAAGTCACATTTTGGCTGTTAGTATTGTGCGTCTTTGACATAGGGACCTTCTCTGAATCAAGGTAGATAGTCTCCTAGCTCTACCTTCTCCACAACTCAGCTCTCAAATGCCTACTACAACTACTTCTGCGTGGCAACTGAGGCTCTGAACCAATGGCCCCAACCCACCATTCCTCAGCACCACCGTCCCTGCCCAGCTGGCCCCAACACTGTGTCCCCCTTCCTCCAGCTGGCCCCATCACTGTGCCCCTCCTTGCTGGCCCCATCACCGTGTTCCCCCACTCTCACCGGCCCCATCACTGTGCCTGCCACCCCACCAGCCCCATCCCTGTGCCCCCCTTGTTGGCCCCAACACTATGTCCCCCTACCCCTGCCAGCCCATCACTGTGCCCCTCCCCTGCCTGGCCAGCCCCAGCAGTGTGCCCCCTCCCACTTGCCAGGCCCCATCACTGTGTCCCACCCACCCCAGGCTGGCCCCATCACTGTGCACCATCAACAGCTTCCTTCTCCACATGCGTCCTTACCCATGCTCTTCTCCTCTGACACTACCTGCCTCTCAAAATCTTCTCCATTTCCTGGAGTCTAAGGAAAATGCCACCTTCCCAGATTCCCTCATCTGGAAATGCTCTTGCTCCCTCCTTTGAACACAAACAATACTTTAGCTTAAAAAAAAAAAAAATTCTTAGCCCTCTTTCTTTTCTAGGCCTGCTTGTCTCAAACTGTCTTAGTTTCCCATTAGTATGTACACTGCCCTGAAGGTAAGGGATATGGCTTGCTTATCTTGATACATCTAACCAAATATTGTACACAAAGTAGATACCCCATACATATTTACCAAACCCAATGGCATTTAACCCCACCAGCCTAATTTATGTTTGCCCCTATTAGGCAGTGAGAATGAGGTGAGTTTCCACTAGGCTTCTGTGTGAGAAAACTTCTCATGGAAAATCTTAGCCTCTTTGTTATAGATGAAGCATCAATTAAAAAGCACAAAGTGACACAGTCTGACCCTAGAATATATCCTGGTGTCCAGACCAAAGAAAGAGACAAATTTAAAGTTGTACAAACCAACAGTGGGAGGACCGTCTATACTTAGTGACTAGTCTGTCAGAGTGAAAAACCTCAAGTGGGTTGTAAATATAGGGTTGATTCTTGGGGAGATTTTTCTTCTATTTGCTGATTCAGCTCCTACAATCAAGAGATTTTGTTGTTGTTCAATTTTACTTAAGGCAGACTAAATCAACTGATTTCATGTTTATTCCTGATTTTTGTTTTTCTTACCTTGGCTAAACTCTGTTTGACAAGGCCCTCTCAGTTTCAGTGATCAGAATATGCTTTTATCCTTTAAATTTTTCTAAGTCATCTACTTCTTTGCTTGTGTCTTCTATGGAAATCCAATTAATCTGTTACAAAATGTGATATTTGTTCTTTTAATTTGCAGGAATCCGCAGGACTCTTGCCTTCTCACATCACATTGGTTGATGATATTGATGGACTTTCTTCCCAGCATTCATTAGCGCCCACCTTAAGTTCACATCTGCACGTTTAGATGGCTCACTGGTTGGTATAAAAGGGTTGTTTAACATTTCGTATTCCCAAATATACCAGTGTAACTCCTTTCATGATTCTCATTCTTTAGAAATAGAAGGTAATATTGAAGGCATATCTTTCAAGGGACTGCTCATTTCAGAAAATCCAGTCTACCCAGTGTTTACTTACGTATGATGACCTTAAATGGGGAAATTAGCAAAACAACAATGATTAAAGTTTCCCAAGCATTGATTGGGCAGAGATTTTAAAAGGCTTTCTCCTAGAGCTACATGATATGGTCATTAGGCTTTTAGGGGAATAACTAGAAGATTAGACAAAACAGACCAGCGCTCCCTTCCACCAAAGTTCTAGGCAAAGAAAGAGAGAAAAAGAAAATAAAGGAAGAGCTCTTTTTGGTCCACCATGTGTTAATCACCAACAATGTATATTCTTGTTGAACAACTGCTGGCTTCCCTTCCCTTCACCCATCTCTCCAAATTACAACCTTCCAAACCTATGGCTTTGGTTTTTTTGACGGTCTATCCCCATTGCAGGCACCCACATATGTGCGTGCACACACACACACACACACTCACACCTCACACACACACACACACACAGAGTTTTCCTTTCATATTTGGATTTGCAGAGGGGTCGGAGGAAAAGGAGAGGAAAGACTTAAAAAAAAACAAAAAAACAAAAAACCTCCAGTAAGTTTGATCTAAACAAAATGGTTATTCAAATGGGTCCCCTACTAATTTCACAAAGATGCGTGATAATATCCAACATATGGCTTTAACTATGTTTTTTTAATATTAGAAATTGAATGCACATTTTAAGACACAAGTTTTGCTGATATGCTGTTGATAATATAGGAGAACTATTTCCCATTTGTTTCTAATTATCCTAAAGACAGCCTGGGGATCACTTACCCATGGTTTAAGAGCACTCAGATAAGTCCACAGATGCGACAGGCAGGCATTTGTGTCAGCTACTGCAGTGGGGCTGTGTGAGGGTGCTTTAGCAGAGACTATCCTCTTATGTCTGAAACCACTAGATACGGTTCCTAAGGTCAACCAGTACTGAAAAATAAAATCCTTCCTTTGTCAACACTCTTAGGGTATGGGCTCTGGAGCCAGACTTCCTGGCTCTGCCATTTAACTGGCTGGGTGAACTTGATCAAGTGAGTTAACCTCTTCTTGCCTCAATTTCCTTATCTGAAAAATGGGGATGTGCTTCCATCGTATGGCCATGGTCAGGATGAAATATCCAGAATGGTGCCCAAAACATAGAAAGCACTCGATACTTGATCTGGCCCCAGATTGTTTGTTTGTTTGTTTGTTGCTTTGCTTCATCTGTCTCTGCGTCCCCACCCCCAACTCCTTTCCTTGAATCTTGCCAGCAAGATCTCTTCCAGTTCTTCCAACATGCCCTCCCTCACCTCTCCTGGGACACTTTCTCCTCTTCCAGCTAACGGCTCTATGTTAGGTGGTCCTCACCTATATGCCCACATCTCCCTGGGTTTCTTTTGTTATGGGATGGATAACATACCATTTTCATACTTACTGGTCTACGCCACTGGCCTGTTAGCTCTGTGGCAGGAATTGAATCTGTTCTGTACATTGTTGTAATCCCACCTTGTGACAAAGTGCTTTACACTGGAACTAACCGGATTTTTTCTTTGCAAAGCAGAAAAAAAAAATCTTCAGTGTATTCACTGAAAATAGAGCATAATGCAGAGGAGGTAGGGGAAAATTATATGCTTACTTGAGAGCATTCTTAATTTTAATACTTCTTGAGATATGATGACCCCTTTCAATCTGAAAATTCAAGTGTTTGTTCTGCACAAGGACTTCTGCACACACGTACACGTGGGCACACACACACACGTGGTTATGTTCATGAGCTCACTACAGTTATGGCTTCATTTCCATTTCTTACTTTTTCTCCTTCAGTAACAGTTATTTGCCTATGAGATCTCCTGGATTTGTCTTCCTTATCTCTTAGCCCACCTTCTCACTCATGATTTTTATTTCTTTCACCTCGTTTCTTTGCTATCTGTTCAAAATTGTCCTTCCATTTGATCTTACAGATCACTAATTTTGTTTCAGCGTTATGGATTCTTTTTCCCTTCCACTCGTGAATTATGCTCATTTGAAACTTATGGCTTTGCTATCTCCTCACTTCCTAAAGCATTGCTAAAGCATTCTTAATTCTTTTTTATTTGTTTTTTGTTGTTGTTGTCGTCGTGTTTCCAGTTCTCTTCTTTCTTTAAATCTTCACCCATAAATGGCAGCTCGGTATCTCATCAAGTAATGGAGACCCCTTTGCTTGCTCAGTCAGCTCGTGTCACAGAGTGGGTCCGTTGGTACCATGCCCCTCAGGCTTCTGGCGTCCAGGGCAGGGCTAGATTGGCCGACCGTGAGAAATAAGGTTGGAGTTTCTCCTTCAGGAGGCGGATCATTGAAGTGCCAGCAGCCAGCAAGGGCTTCTGCGCTGAGAGCTGGGGCCTAGTGCGGCAGCCGCAGGATCTGCCTTCTCCTCCCAGGGCCCCAGCAGCCCGGCTCCCCACCACCGATTGCACTGGAAACGTGGGTGTCCTGCACCTGCAGCTACCCCCGCCCCCCAGGTCCTGACCTTCTTCTTAAGGCTCCCAGACCTAGAGCGGTTGAGTTTCTTCCAGCCTCAGTGTGTCCTGCAGGAATCCCAGCGGTAGAGGGTGGTCATGGGTACGTGTGAGGCTGCTATTTCCTGTTTTTTCTTTTAAAATTATCTGAGGGGATGGGGGGGGAGGGGAGGAATATGACAAAGCTTTTAATATTAAAGAAAACTCTTTTACATTAAAAAACGTTGAAATGCTCAAAGTTAAAACAATCAATTAGGAGCAATTTCCAATTTTTAAGAGAAAACTACAAAATTAAAACTTCTCTGAAGTTTAGTAAGATATCCTGCAAGACACCCAAATTCATATGGGAAAAATTAGCCTCAAAGCTTGATGTACTCTTTGAAATACAGCATGGCTCCTTCTGTGTCGCTGAACATAGAGGCAGCGCAGGGAGTAAGAACATAGACTCGGGCTGTGCTGCTTGCTTTTGTTGCCTGAGTCTCATCCTCCATAAGTGGGAGTTAATCATGGTGCTTCCCTCGTACAGTTTTGGGAAGGTTAAATGAGTACTGACTCATCTGGAAAGTGCTGAGCATAGTACCTGCTATACAGTAATCGCACAAAAGTGTTAAATAACATCAAGTGAAATAAAATAAGTACCAGATCATCGGTATTTAAAGCTGTGAACACTGAAGGAAATTTTGATATCCAGGATGTCATGGTATGTTTTTTTTTTTTAATCCTTTAAAATTATCTTTGCCATCAAAACAGGTTCACCTCTGCCTACTTGAAAATAATACTCTGACAGACGCAACAAAGACCGTGGCACAGAAGGTTCTGGAATGCCAAGAGTTTCCAATGAGAGGCGAGATGAGGAAAGAAGTGGAAAATATCACTTTGAAACGTTTACTCAGGCAGATGTTTTCATGAGAGTCCATTTTCATCTTTATGGCAGAATCACACAGTCTATCAATTATCTAGTATTAGAAATAGCCTGAAGTCTCATGTGCTTTAAAGGCTGGTATACTCTCAAGACACAGCAGAGGTACATTTACCATTTGTAAGCATGCCCCATGCATTCACACAGTTGCTCAGTTAGAGTCTAACAGAAATGTGCATACAGAGCAACCAGCCTGCTGCCCCTTTCCCACCTCTATAGTCACAAAGATGAGAGGAAGAGAAATTAATTAGCAACATCTGAACAATGACAGAAATGCCCCGAATCCTGGCAAAATGAAAATTGTTAATAATAATAAATAATGAAAGCTAACATTCACCAGGGCATCCTGATCAGTCCTTTACATGTACTAGTTCATTTGATTTTCCAATAATTGGGGTTTAATATTTTACTTCTCTGATTATCACTAGCTCTTCAAGGTCTCTTAGGTGAGCTGTCTCTTTTCCATTCCTACAGGCTAGGGAACAAACAATGAAGTCCATTTCATTTAGTTTTAATAATTTTGACGAGCCCAACGACAACAGAGGTTTGAGGTAAAAGTGTGCTTTTGATCCACGCAAAAGAGAGATGTTAAGTGGCAAGGCGTAAATGGTTGACTACGAACCGCTGAGTAAGCTTCAATCAGCTGTATAATTCACGCAAATCATTCAGCTTGATCCAGACAACCAAGGACAATGTGGGATTTTATCCTCCTTGATCCACAGTGGAAGCATTGACTCATTATATTTATTGTCAGCCTTCTATGTTACTTCATGTCATGTGGAATCCAGTTGAAAGATAATCTTTTGGTGACATTTTTTTCAACACAGCTGAGGCTCATGCATTCAAGAGAAAACAAATGTATGTGACATGCAGAGCCAGGGAGGGGGTGGAGTCAGCCGCAAATTTGGATTTTCAGAGCTACACCATCGCCCAGGTCCTGACCCTAACCTTCTGTCTCCCACTGGCAAAGAAAACCAGAGTGTTCTGCCTCACATAACACGAGAAGCCACTCTTCTGTGTGAAGTCCCCCATCAATTTTGCAGAGGTTTTCTGCCATTATCATAGTCCAGGTAGGCAGTTGTCACGAAGCATTAGAGCTGAAAGAGGCTGACAGCATAACTGCGGGCGAGCTCAGGGCTCAGCCTGGTCCAGCACCTGCCGTCTGCTCAGGCAGGAGCGTCCTCTGTCAAGTCACAGCCTGGCAAGAGGCTTCAGGAATCACTTTGTATCAGCGCCCTTCATTGACAGCATGCTGGAGGGCAGCCTGTCTAGCAAAAGCAGGACAGAAACCTTTGCCAGCCACCTGCCTGCCCCCATATGGTGGCCATTTAAAAAGCCGTCACTTTTATAAAGAAGTTCTCGAATTATTCATTCATCAAGTGCAGTTTTGACTGGCCCAACTGCCTCAATGTATGATCACCTGGTTCTGTGATTTGAAGAACTTTGTTTTCACAGGACTTCATGTGGGTGTTTCTAAGGAAGAGATTGCTTAAATATACCTGGGTGAGCAAGTCAAGTCCATTTCACATTCTGAGCTCCCACTGCTCCAAGAAGGGCATTCCTGGGGAGCGAGAACACTTTCAAACCCAAGTGGATGACAATCACATGCCCAGGAGCCTCACCCCAGCACATGGAGGAAGTGTCTGAGCAGTCTTAGAATGTGATACCTTATTTCCTCATTCACCTGATCCAGAGGTAGACAGCTAATAGGGGAGGAGATGGGGGGCAGTCTGCTCAGAAACCATACAACAACAACAACAACAACAACAAAATCAAAGGCACCTGCGTGTTCACCTGAGAGGTCAACAGATTCCAAAAATATTTAACAATGGAAATGTACTTTAAAGGGGCCCAGAAATCCATTACTACTTGCACACATGTCAAAATTCTACCAATATTTTTTCTTTTAAATTAAATTCATGTGATAATGTAGATAATGTACGTATATGGCAATGTTTCAGTGGATATGCTGAAATTTTCTTCCTTATTTGTTTTAAGAGCAATCTATCTCCACCATCATGGAAGCTCCTTGAGATTAGGGACCACTACAACTGCAGGGCCCGAATAGCGCTTGACACATAAGAGGTGCTCAATAAATATTTAGTAGGAAACTTGGACAAATAAATGCAAAAAAGAATGACTGACTGGATGAATGAATGACATCTGGAGTAAAGCACCAGATGTCTAATGACATGGCTTCTCAAATATTTTGCAGGGGTTGTGATAGAAGAGATTGAGTAGAGTTGAGTGATGAGAGTGATAAAGATTTTTTAAATTTTAAAGTCAATTTGGTACATTTTGAAGATTTAAGATTTTTTAAAACCTGCAATAATAAAGAATGAATGAACCAGCACCGGAGAATTGAACATAATTCTCTGCTGTTTGAACTTCAAGCCCATTGTACACATCCCACCCCACAACAGAGTGGCTTTAAGAAGGCAAGCAGGTGAGATTTTACATCCTTTCTCCTAAAACTGGCTGCTAACAACCTGGTTCTTTTTCCTCACTCTCATTCTGCAAATCTCATCCTCTTTCTTCAACTGACACCTGTGCTCAGAGGATCTCCACCCTGAGGTTCTTCCGTGAGATTGAGCCCCGTCCATGTAACTGTTTCCTAGGCCTCTAGCTCCACTCAGGAGTCCCATAGACCCTCAAATGTAACAGCTCCTGACCATCTTCCCACAGCAACTCCTCCTTCCCTGGCCCACATCTCAGGGAAGATCGACATCACCCAATCTAGAACTCTGGAGATATCCAGGATCCCTCTCACACTCTACCTCTCACACCACATCCAACTAGTCACCAAGGCCAGCAGATTCTAAGTCCTTAATATCTCTCACTTCCATCCTTCCCTCCCCTTTACTACAAATACTAACTTAGTTCAGGCTTTCATTATCCTCACAAGGACTATTGCAATAGTCTCTCACTGGTTATCCTGCCTCTGGTTCTGTCTGGGTGATCTTTATAAAATGAAAATGTGCATGTTACCCCACGCTCCCACCCAGATTGGCTTAAAACCTCTTTGTGGGGGGCGCCTGGGTGGCTCAGTCATTAAGCGTCTGCCTTCGGCTCAGGTCATGATCCCAGGGTCCTGGGATCGAGCCCCGCATCGGGCTCCCTGCTCCTCAGGAAGCCTGCTTCTCCCTCTCCCACTCCCCCTGCCTGTGTTCTGTCTCTCACTGTCTCGTCAAATAAATAAATAAAATCTTAAAAAAAAAAAAAAAAAAAAAAAACTTCTTTGTGGTTCCCCATCACTTGATGGTGTATGATTAAGCCTCTGTAATATGGCCTTGTATGAACTTTTGTGATCTAGACATTGTCTTACCTCTCACCAAGACTCTTCCTTTGTTTCCTCTGCTCCACCATTAAGCTACATAGTTTCTCAGTGGGCAGGGCTGTTTCATCCATCCATCCATCCATCCATCCATCCAGAGGGTAAGGCTCTCGCTAAAGCATCCCTCTGTAATCCATGATGCCACTTCTGCCCCCAGCACCAAATGAGTTAGGCCTTGGAGAGGCAGTCTTCCAGAATGGAATCATCCCCTCTCCCAAGGAGCTAGAATGGGACAGATAGCAAAAGAGAGAAATTTGGCCAATATTGGGACTGCTTACTAAGAAACTACCTGGTACATCAACCCACAGAAGGTCTCAGTTGTTCTTTAATTTTGGTGTGAGAAAGTATTGGTCAGACCCTCATGATTTCTTGCATGGGCCAGGAAAATACTCTCTGAAGTGTCTCATCTTCAGGCCTTCTCCTGATCCATTCTTCATACTGCTGTCCACCATCTCCCCAAACCTCAAAGAGGTTCACAGCACACTCCAGCTTAGATATCTTCAGTAGCTCCTCATCATCTACTCGGGTCCCGAGAATGTCTCCCCATCTCCCAAAGCAGTATGTGGCACACTCAACAACTTCTTATCGAATGTAGGTATATTAGCAATTTGAAGATTGATCCAAATAAATGCTTAATTTTTTTCTTCCTTTTTCTCAAGGATTTTATATATTTATTTGAGAGAGAGAGAGAGAGAGAGCGTGCACAAGTGGGGGGAGGGGCAGAGGGACAAGCAGACTCACCACTGAGCGGGGATCCTGTCGCAGGGCTCAATCCCAGGACCCCGAGATCATGACCCGAGCTGAAGTCAGACACCCACCTGACTAAGCCACCCAGGTGCCCCCTAAATGCTTAATTTTTAAGTGAGAATAAACAGATTTAAAACAACAACAAACATCAGCCGGTCAGAGTCCATGACTCTGTGACATGTGTTTAGGGCCCATGGTTGAGTTGCAAGCCTTGCCTCTTTGCTTCTCCCACATTTAAGCAGCAGGAAATGGCTGAAAAACTATAGGCTTTGGATGGCATGGACGTGGTTCAAATCCCGGCCCTCCCACCTCTGTGTGATCATGTACAAATGCCTTACTTTCTGTGAGCCTTGGTTCCTCATCTGTAGGTGGAGATCACAATTCCTATAACATAGATCAAGTGGTAAGTATGCCATTTTCGAAGGAAACCTAATTCATCTTTTCTAATAACACAACATGCCCGCCCATTCTGATTACTTACCTCTAATTTAAAAGGCCCTATGGCCATTTTCTATTTAATACTACTGTTAAAATGAAATAAGCAAAAATAACAACAAACATGTTTAACCCAACAGCTGGAGGTAAGCTTCTGAGGCTTTGAAGGAGAGGCTGGTTTTTGAATTGTTTGTGTTTCCTTCTCTGGCACAGATGTTGGGCTGTGAGTGGCTGGCTGAAATGGATGCTATAGAGAAATCATATGACAGAAGGAGCAGACTCCAAGGGAAGGAAAACCTTGTTTTTAATTCTTTTAAATTCTTAAGGTCAGCTTCAAACAGGGAGTCGGAATAACCTAGCCAAATTGGCAGTGACTAGGAGGTGACCCCAGCCAGGTAGCAAATTACCAACTAATAGAACCGAGTCACCTTTCTTGCAACCCCCAGCTGAGTTATAGGTTTTCTGCCTGCCCTGACAACACCGTGCAGAGTGTGACCTCAGAGGGACCACCATCCACAGAGGCCGCCTCCAGTTTAGGGTTCAGATGGAAGGTATTTAGATAAACTAATAATTGCCCAGGGATGTGGTTTCCTCTGGAGAAGTCAAAACTGTGTTTAAATGTCTGAAATTCCTGGTGTTGCTAATAATTGTAACCTCCGCCTCAATAAAACATACAAATAATGTTACTGAAGCATTTCCAATCACAAGGTATTATTTTTGGTCTAAAACAGATGCAGCCCTCGGTGCTGAAAAGGAGGATGTCTGGCTGGATTTACCTCGACCTGAAGGGAAACAAAACTCCTGGAACTTTGGCCAAGGCCCCAAATGTGAGAAGCATCTATTGGAGGAGTGAAGGGAGCTTGGCAGCATGACAATGGAGCCATTCCTAGCACAAGTGAGCACCACGTTGGGAGACCTACTGAAGGTGCTGGAAGGAATCTAAGCCAGTCATCTGAAGGAAAATGAGCTGGCATTTTTGAACACTTAGTTGGCAGGCTGGGCATTAATATGGATTCTCTCACCTAATCCTTCCAGCACCCTCATTTTACAGATGATGCCACTGAAACCCAGAAAGGCTGAGTAATGGATTCAAAGACACCCCCATATTAAGTGCAGAATTGGGATTTGACCCCAGAGCTGTCTATACAGAAAGCCCAGGTCTTTCTCACTCGATCATACAGCCTCCCTCGGGAATTTTAAGAGCTAACCCCAAACAAATGGGGACCTGGAGTCAGACTGTCAGGGTTTGCATCTCTCCTCCATCATTTGCTATCTCTATGACCAAGGCATTTAACCTCTCTGCCCTTCAGTTTCCTCATGATAAAATGGGAGAGAACACTAGTACCTACCTAATAGTACCGTTAGGCACATGAAAAGAGGTGGTACAGATACAAGGCTCAGTGCTATGCTTCTAGCACTCTTGTGCCCAATCCAGACACTCAGACGTCAAGCCATTGAGCAAGCGAACTTCAGCCCAGCCTGCTAAGGATGGTTGTTGGGTTAGCCCAGAGATCCATCCGCCTAGTCCAACAGAGGACCCAACCTGCCATTAATTACCCTGCAGATAGGCTATCATGGTTAAAAGTCAAATGCTTCATCCGTGGCAGGACAGTAGGTAGGCATCCCCCAAGGCCCATCAAGGCCTGTCCTGACTCCCCAGATGCCGCAAAACTCTTAACCTTGTTGCAGTAACATTCATTTCTTTAGTATTTCACATCCTGGAGCACGTCAATAAAGATCCGCTGGGCACATGTGGAAAACATTAGCTCTTATGTGGATTCGGGCAAAAGGTAGTTAGTATCCAAATAAATCAGATTGATGCTTTATCTTACAACCATTAAAGCAAAGCCTGAACTCAACATGTTCTGGCTGTGGACAAGCCTTAATATAAAAAAACAACCACCCCAACTGGAAAGAACTAAAATCTTTAGGTACGGTAGTGCTTTCTCCTTCGCCAAAAATTCATGTATACCGATGTTATACAAGTTAATATCTTGCATGGGATATATTAAACAAAGATAAGGTACACAGCAATTGTACAGAATTATGAAAAATTAGGCAGTGGGTAAAAGAAATTCTTCCTTTTTAAAGTTAATCATTAACATTTCTCCAGGAAACAAACAACTGAGTCTATTGTCTTATTTCCAAAGGTTGCCCAGGGGTGAGCAAAAAAGCTAATTTCATTAGATGCAATACATAATCCAAGGGTGGTCATACAATCATTGCATGCATATGTGCCTGACCATAAAAATACCTCAAGGACTAGGAAGTTTCAAAGTAAATGTAAAAATAGGACACACAAGGACACTTTCACACAGTGTTTAAACATGTATATGCTTCAATAAAAGGCACAAATAATGTATTCATTGTTTAAATACAGCCAACTGGCCATTATTCCAATCCATGTCAGGTGTTAGGAAGGCAGAAACTGACTTCCTCTTCGATCCTGTTTCTGGACGCTTAGGACAAGAAACAGAGAAACCGTGAAAACAATACATCATACCAAGCGATCAAGCAAAGCAGCAAAGAGGGGGAAAAGTCAGAATGTTAAGTTCTTAAGTATCCAAGAATTTAAAAAGAGCAATCTTTCCATATTTATTCTCAAAGTTACAGTCAATAAAGTTACAAGTTTTTCACCACTAAATGTAATTAAATTCCATTAAATTTAACAACGAGTGCAGGGTTCCATAATGTAGGGAAGGCACTTAGCAGAGTGCCCGACACACGCAAGAACTTGGGATTTTCTGAACTATTGTGTATTCCCTTTCCCTGGAATTGATCTGAACAAAAATGTTTGTCCATATTCTTCTGGGGTTTTTTGGATGTTTCTTCATTGGAAGCAAACATTAAAGGAAGGTAGTTGCCTCCTTGGGATAAATCCTTGAAAAGGAGATTCAAATCATGTTCAGTCATGAGGAGACACTTGACTCAGGCTCATGGGCTGTGGTCACTTTGATTTGTTGAAGCTTCCAAGGTAACAGAAATGTCAGAACAGGATTACAAAGTTTATAGTGAATTCTAGGTGTTTACCCTTTGCATATTCACATTGTTGACATAAACAAAATGCAATACTGTGTGCTCTTCACAATATAATGACAAGATTTCCTTTTAAGAAATTGAAATGTATGGCCCCATGGTTGGAAAGACAGTTAAATTTTTCCCATGCCTGTTGTCCTCTCTCAGTTGCCAAAACTGTACATAGAGCCTCAGAGACCCATTCAGTCTAAATATGAGGATCCCTGGTGTGTGGGGGTGAATTATGTCTCTCCATAAAAAACATTAAAAAGATACATTGAAGCTCTAAGCCCCAACCTATCAGAATGTGACCTTATTTGGAAATAAGGTCTTTACAGTGTTAATCAGGTTAAAATGAAGTCTGATGGGTGGGCCCTAATCCAGTGGGCCTGGGGGAAATTTGGACACAGAGACAGACACACCCAGAGGGAAGACGATATGAAGAGACACAGGGAGGATGCCATGTGAAGACAGAGGATTGGAGTTTTGTATTTAACAAGCCACAGAAAGCCAAAGATTGCTGGCTGGCAAGCCATCAGAAGCTAGGAAGAGGCCAGGGGGGATTCCCCATCGGTTTCGGAGGGAGCATGGCCCTTGCCCACACCTTGATTTCAGATTTCCAGCTTCCAGAACTGTAAAACAACAAATTTCTCTTGTTTTAAGCCACCTGTGTGTGTGTGTGTGTGTGTGTGTGTAACTTTGTTAGGCAGCCCTCAGAAACCATACGCACGGGGATGGCAGGCCTGCCTGGTGGTTCTCCCGGCCTCTCGCCCCGCTTTGCTGCTGACCACAGGATTCTTGCCCTCAGACACGTGAGGCAGCACGGGAGAGGTTCGGTCAATAATCAACCCGACTTCAGCAACTAGACTGGAATTCATCCGCCGTGTTATGACACCTGCTGTGCACACGAGGACAAATCGCAGCTCATGAGCATATTTTTGTACCTTACAAAATAAAATTCCAAAAGGAAAGCAAGGAAAGGAGGGGACAATCCTCTGTTGTATGTTCATTTTAGTCACAAGGTTACAAATTGTCACTCGGTAGGTCTTTGACCTTCCTGGGATGATCACACTTCACACAGTTTTCCAAGTTTAAAACATTTTCACGTGGAGAGTGTGGTCAGAATACAAAAAGACACACAGCCACCTCACAACCTATGCCGAATTAATATGTTAAGCCAATCACAGTAGATTCCAGTATACATTCAGTTCTTCCGGATTTTTCTTTTTCAGTAATTCTTACATCTCCTTTTCCCTTGAACTTCTTCTGCCCTGGAATGAGTCCCTGGATCTGATATAATAATGATTATAATAACAGTGATAAGAGCTGCTATGTATCATGTGCCACCCACCGTGCCAACTCTTTTCATGTGCTTCCCTTCATTTAACAAAATCAGAAATTATCAGTCATTTGCTCAAGATAAGAAGGTGAATGAACAGCAGGGGCAGAGATGAGCCCCAGTTTGTTGACCTAAATGCCCCATACTTTTACGCAGTGCACAACCCGTCCTCTGCTAGACATTTCCACCTCCCATGTCACATAGATAAGGCTAAATGCTGTGACAAGGATGCTTGGATGCTTCCTGTTTGGATCGACAGCTCTCATCCTCAACCCGTCAACCTTGAGGTCTGAGCTCTACATGAAATACCAACAAAAATTCCAATTGCCATTTGGTGGTATTCATCCTCTCTCCACTGAGTTGAAGTACTTCATTTTTAAACTCTTAGTGAGCCAGTCAAGGTTATTTACAACATCATTTGATAATTTATATATACTTAAAAGCATCCAGAGAGTTGGTTTTGACTTCAGGCCAGCTATAGCTATTAATTAATAAAGCTGCCATGCTCCTATATGATAAAGGGCTCAACATAAAATTTACAACAAATGCACAGTGGCCCAACAAATATCCTACATTTCCAGGTCTCTGCTGATTCATGCCATCAGGGCCAAATCTGGGCCTATTTAACTCTGTCACACAGAAATATTCCATCTGTTGGCAGTATAACTGGGTGGGAGGTTCTTTACATGGGAACAAACAATCCAAGAGAACCACAAGAACACCTGCCATTGGTTGAGTCAACCAACGTGCCAGATCCAGTACCGGGCATTCCGTGTGCAACACTAATCGTAAGTCTCTCCCACTTTACAGATGGAGAACCTGGTGCCCAGAGGATGTCAGAACTTGTTGGTGGCCTCACAGCCAGCAAAAATCAGCACTAGAATTTCAGCAGAGGACCTTTTAACTCTTCACCACCTGGGTTCTCCAGCCACATTGTCAGGTGGTGATGCAGGGAACAGATAAAAGAGTAGTCTAGTCACTTAGGCAGAGTCTGGAGTCCTGCCTCCAACTCCATTGGAATCACTTTTTCTACCTGGAGACATTTTTGTCTAGAGACAAAACAAAGAGAAGAGTTACCATCAAGCATGCCTGTAATTCTCATTCAAATAATCCTGCATCTGGAGAATCAGTGAGTTTTAAATAGAGATTATCCAAAAAGACCAGAAAAATCACGCAGTTCTCCTCATTCATCATCTTCTCCAAGCACAAAAATAACACCTGTCAGTCAGGACACCAAGCGTGACAGACAGAAGTGCTTTCAAGGGCTAATATCAACGACTTTGCAAATCTGAGGTGCTAATCCTACAACTGCTTCCTTTTCCTTTTATTATCATTAATAATAACATACCCCCTGTAGTCCACCACTAACTACTCAGACAGTACTATTTATTCAGATATTCTCTCATTTATTTTCAGTCATACCTCCATTAGAAAAACTCAGCATCGGGTGCCTGAGTGGCTCAGTCTGTTAAGTGACTGCCTTCGGCTCAGGTCACGATCCCGGAATACCGGGATCGAGTCCCGCATCGGGCTCCCCGCTCAGCGAGGAGTCTGCTTCTCCCTCTGACCCTCCCCCCTTCTTGTGCTCTCTCTCTCACTCTCTCTCTCAAATAAATAAAATTAAAATTAAAAAACTCAGCATTTTTTTTTTCGTGGACCTTCACACCTTGAACTCGTTAGCAGCTAGCACAGAGCCTGCCATCAGCAAGGCACCTTCCCTACTCCCCACTCGGCCTTGTCTTCCTGATAATAAAACATACCTGCAATGGATACATTGATGTCTTCAAACCCTGTCCTTCTTGGCTTGCTAAATACTGCTATAGGGTTAAATCTTAATTCCTCATCTCCATTACCTGTTAATTTCTTCCATTTAGTATGACTGAAATCCATTCCTACCGAGAAGAAAAACCAATTAGCTCACTTTCTGCTTAACATTTATTTTTTTTTTTAAGATTTTATTTATTTATTTGGGAGAGAGAGCATGAGAGAGAGAGAGAGCACATGAGAGGGGGTAGGGTCAGAGGAAGAAGCAGATTCCCTGCTGAGCAGGGAGCCTGATGTGGGACTCGATCCTGGGACTCCAGGATCATGACCTGAGCCAAAGGCAGTCGCTTAACCAACTGGGCCACCCAGGCACCCCCTGCTTAACATTTATTAAGTATATTAAAGTTTTTTTGTTTTTAATTGAATAGTACCAAATCTCTAAAGAATCTTCTTTTACTTTTTTTTTTTTCCTCCTTTCCATGGAAAGGTAAGTAAACTCGATCAATCACATCCATTCATTCATCCCTTTCTGACAAAGAACGATTACTTTACTATTGGCCCATCACTGCCAAGTATGAGGCTAATTAACTAGTTACTCAGAGCACTCGTTCTCAAACTTGGCTGCCCCCTGGCATCACTTGGGGGAGTTTTAAACATGCTGATGTCCAGATCCCATCCTCAGAAATTCTGATTTATAACTCTTCTGGTGTGTGGCCTGGGCATTGGGATTTTTAAAAGTTCCCCATGGGATTCTAAATGCAGTCAAGTTTGAAAGCTACTGATTTAGAGCTTTGGAAAAGCTAGTTTGAGTAGATTTAGCAAGTCAGGGGAGAAAATTATAATAATCATAGGGCTGAAGGTATCTTGATTTCTCTTTGGTAGAGCACAGACTTGCAACTGGCAATTCTGCTATGTTCCAGCACAGGGCAGGGCCGAGCAAAGTCCAAGGTTTATTCTTCCTCTACAATTTCCCTAATAGCCTCCTTTCTTTGGGACTTCACTCCTTGGCTTTCTTTGATTTTTATTTAGAGTGGAGATAAACATTATTGAAATCAATTCTGATCTTTCTTTTGCAGTGCCACCACTTTTAATAAAGAAGATCAACTTTCAAAGTTGAAACAAACAAACCCTCCTGTTTGAAGTTGCTTAATAAAAATTCTTCCAAATACCAATCCCAGCAAAGAAAACAGAGGGACAACCTGAGGGAATGGGGATCATTTCTCCCTGAGTAGTGACTAAGTTGCTGAGTGTCAAAATGACAAGCCAAGCAAACACCAGGTGAAGAAAGAATCCTGGTTGGTAGCGCTCACATCAATGCGGCTAAAAAGGCAGTGTGGTCCTGAATATTTGGCCTTAAGTTGGAATTTCCTTGTTTTGGTGAATTTAAATCTTTAGCATTAGTGTCATGCAGTTATTTTTGTATGGCTTATTTTCTTTTTCTTTTGGTCGTGCAATATTCAAAACAACATAAAATGTTCATTCTTCTTCACATGGAGAATGAATTCAGCAACAACTCAAGCACATAATTCTTCTCTGCATGGAAGAAGATGCTGGACATCTGCTCACCCCAGATCTATAAAACAATGGGGTCCATGAAGTAACTCAGGGAGGAGGTCTCCTCCATGAGGCTCCTCACATCACACATTTGAGGAGACAGGCAAAAACACAAGCTATATTAGAGGTAAAGAACCTATCACTACCTTAGTTTTTTAAAAAATTCTGTTCGTTATTTGTCTATCCCCTTGAGAATGAAGGCTGCAAGAGACCAGGACAGTCTGTTCAAGCTGTATCCCTGAGCTCAAATGATGCCTGGCACATAGTAGACACTCAGTAAATACGTGTCCATTAAATAAAGTGTTTCTACTGCGAATACCAAATCATGAAGATGAAGAAAGTATATGTATTTCCTTCCTACTCTCATTGCAAGGAAATGGGATTAAAATGAGTGTTTTTCTCCTAAGTTTCATAGGCAAGTTTTTGCACATGGAAGGGCACAAATTCCATTTTCTGCATTCATTCTGTGGGCATCCTCCCCAGCCTGGGCAATCTCAACCCCTCTCACGTCACATCCAGGAGTGATCTCTTGGAGCAGACAGGCTTCCATAAGGACCCCTACCTTGCTCCCCCACGCTCTCAAACTAAGCCCAGCTCCGGCTCTATTCCTGATTCCCCAAGCATTAGTACACATCAGAATCACCTGGAGGGCTTATTAAACTACGGTTTCTGGGATTCCACATTCACACCACAACAGAATACACCTGTTTAACTATGCCCAGATTAGGAAACGGGTTCCTATTCTGTGCCTTGGCTCCTGAGTCCCCACCAGGATAATCTACTTTCACGGCAACTGCTCCCTGAGTGGCTTTCATTAAGCCCCTTAACTTCTCAGAGCCCTGAGCCTCAGTGTTCTCATCTATGAAATGGATGCATTTCTTTAAACAACAACAAAAACTTAATAGACTGATTTTTAGAGCAGTTTTAGATTTACAGAAAAATTGAGCACATACTACAGAGCATTGCTATATACACCTGCCCCATACACATGTTCCCTTATTATTATCATCTTGCTTCAGCGTGGTACATTTGTTACAATTAAGGAATTGTTTCTTGCTCATAAGAGATATTAGTCTATGATTTTCCTTTTTTGTGGTGTCCTGGTCCGGTTTTGCTATCAGAGTAATGCTGGCCTTGGAAAATGAGGGAAAGTGTTCCCTCCTCTTCTACTGTTTGAAAGAGTTTGAAAAAAAAATGGTTTTAAATGTTTGGCAGAATTCACCAGTGAAGTCACCTGGTCCTGAACTTTTGGCTGTTGGTAGTTTTTGATGACTGATTCAAATCCTTACTAGTAATTGGTCTGTTCAGATTTTCCATTTCTTCATAATTCACTCTTGGTAAATAGTATGTTTCTAGGAATTTGTCCACTTCTGTCCAATTTGCTGTCATTTAACTGTTCATAGTCTCCTATGATCCTCTGCATTTCTATGGTATTGGTTACAATGTCTTCTCTTTCATTTCTGATTTTTTTATTTGAGTCCTCTCTCTTTCTACTTGGTGAGTCTAGCTAAAGGTTTGTCAACTTTGTTTACTTTTTTCAAAAAACCAGCTCTTAGTTTCATTGATCTTTTCTATGGTCTGTCTTTTAATTCCTATATTTAGATCATTCACATTTAATGGGATTACTGATATACTCAGATTAATACCTACTACATTTCTAATTGCTTTATATTTCTTGTTTTTGTTTCTTTTTTATTTTTCCCTCTTTGTCTGTCTTCTCTGTTTTTATTTGAACATTTTATATGATTCCCTTTCTCTCCTCTCTTAGCATATCAATTATATGTCTTTAAAAAATGTTAGTGGCCACCCTAGAATTTGCAGTATACACTTACAACTAATCTAAATCCACATTGAAGTAACACTTGGCTTAACGGTTAGTACAAGCACCTTATACAGTGAGTGTTCCCAATTTCCCTCCCATCCCTTGTCACATTGCTGTCATTCATTTCCCTTCTCTATTAGCTATAATCACCCAATGCATTGCTGTTGTTTTTATTTTGAACAATCATCAATTCAAGTAATTTAGAATAATAATGGATTTTATTTTGCCTTCATTTATTCCTTCTCTGATAGTCTTCCTTTCTTTTTGTAGATCTGAGTTTCTGATCTATACCATTTTCCTTCTCCCTGAAGAACTTCTAGCATTTCTTACAAAGTGGCCATACATTTCTTCTTTACTTCTTTTACTGAAGTATCATTGACATACAATATTATGTTAGTTTCATATGTATCTCTTTCACATTTGAAGGATAATTCCATTAAACACAGAATTCTGATTTGATGGGGGTTTTTTTTCTTTCAACACTTTAAATATTTCTCACCACCTCTTTTTGCTTGCATGGCAAGTCTGATGTAATTCTTATCCCTATTCCTCTATAGATAAAGTGGTTTTTTTTTTAATTGTCTGCCTTCTTTCAAGATTTTCTCTTTGTTGTTTTGCAATTTGAATATGATGTACCTACATGTAGAAACTTTGGTGTTTATCTTGCTTGGTGGTCTCTGATTTCCTGGATCTGTGGTTTCATGTTTCTCAATAATTTTTGAAAATTCTCAGCCTTCAAATATTTCTTCTCCACCTTCTCTCTCCACTTTCTGGTATTCCCATTATAAGTGTGTTACACCTCTTGTGATTATCTCACAGTTCTTGATATTCTCTTCCATTCTTCTCCTTTTTGCTCTTTGCATTTTACTTTGCAAAGTTTCTGTTGACCTATCTTCAAGCTCACTGATTATTTTCCCCCGTAGGGCCTGATTTGTCTACTGAAGAACCCATCAAAGGCATTCCTCATTTCCTACAGTTTTTTGATTTCTAGCATTTCTTTTGGTTCTCAGAGTTTCCATGTCTCTGTTTACATTACCTATCTGCTTTTGAATGTTGTCTACTTTTTCCATTAGAACACTAACATACTAATCATAGGTATTTTAAATTGCCTATCTGATAATTCCAAAACCTGTAAGCCTGGTTTTGGTAGATATTCCCATTTTTCAGACTGTTTTTTTTCTTTTCCTTTCTTTGGCATACCTTGTAATTTTGTGTTGAAAGCAGGACATAATGTATCTGGTAATAAGAACCGAGGGAATCAGGCTTTCAGTGTATGTCGGGTTTTATGTTCAGCTGGCTAGTGGTTGGCTGCTAATGTTTGCTGTGGTGGTAGGTGCCAGAGGCTTCCATTTCCTCCGACTTCTTGGTTGTCATCTCCCTCTCCTCTGTTGTCCTTCGGGTTTCCCTAAGAAACTCTTTCTTGAATAGAGTGTGTGTCTTGCAGCTCTCTCAGCCGGAAATCACTGTTTTGATGCCACAGCCCTGTGGATATGGTGATAAGGTGTCAGAGAGGGGAAGCATCCCATTATTTTATGATTAAATCTCAAGTTTCTTGGTGGGCCTGAGTCTCTGAGCTGTGACATTCAGAAGAATTTCTTAGCCTTATTTTTTTTTGCATGATGTAAAACAGGAAAGCCATAGGCGGCTGGAATTGTCTAATTGTCCTTCCCCTGATCAGATAAGGTCAGATAAGGCTCTAGTAAAGTAGTTTCCCTTGTGGGGCAGACCTTTGTTATGGAAAATGCTCTGAGCACATTTCAAAAGGGTCATTTTCCCCTCCCTCTGCTGGAAGCATGAGGGAATTTTTCTACTGTCTTCACCTTGAGAACCTAGGAGTTTTTGGATGTAAAATCCACAAAGGCATATCCTCTCTCCCCCCAAGTCTGGGCCTCCAGGGGTTTTGAAATCCCAATCCACATTCAGTCTCCAGCAATTCGTCAATTGCCATTAACATGTTCCTGTCAGTTACTGGCTCCAATTGCTTTTGTTCCCACTAAGGTCGGCTGAGCTGTGATTTTCTGCATTCTCCTCTCCTTCTAGTTTTTTGGGGTGGCAGTTTGCCCTGTAACCTCAATTCTCTGAGGACTCTAATAGAAGTCATTGGTTTTTAGTTTCTTCAGCATTTTTCTTGTTGTGATGACTCCAAGTTCTTTACATATTGGAGTCAAACCCATTTCTTAATTCCTAAGACCGTTGAGAAAACTGAGGGGGCACCTGGGTGGCTCAGCCGGCTAAGCATCTGCCTTCAGCTCAGATCATGATCTCCAGAGAGAGTCTGCTTCTTCCTCTGCCTCTGCCCCTCCCACTTGCTTGTGCGCACGCACTCGCACTCTTTCAAATAAATAAAATCTTTAAAAAAAAAAGACTTGAAAAAACTGATGTCATAATGTGTATGAAAGGCCTAACATTATGCCCATCAAATAGCGAATAATAATAATTACAATAGTAGCCAATCACTTTCAAAAGTACTTCACACGTATTAAGTCAATTAATTCTCACAACCCTGTAATATAGGCAGAATTATTATTCCCGTTTTATACCTCTGGAAACTGAGGTAGAGAGAACTTTTATACCTACTCAAGGATTCTAACCTGAAAAGTCAGGCTCCAGGACACAGACTGGCATAATCCATCCCTCTGATCCAGCCACACCTTCACCAGGCCCTGCCTTGTGGTTATCCCAGGGACTGGACTCCTGCCTCTGCAACCTCTCATGGCCGAAGTCCTGCTATTGCAGCTACATCTCCTTGACCCTGTGCAGTTCCTCAGTGGATGGTTCTGGAGCCTTTCTAGATCCACCCACCAGGCGCATCTGTCCCCTGATTTGTCTCACACCCCATATTAATGTTTCAGAATTCCCATCCTGACCTCACCCAAGTTACAGGCAGGAAATTTGACAAAAGACATTTAAAAGATGAATTGTCAATTAACCAAAAATGCACGTTAACAGAAGCATACACACTCACGTAACAAAGTCTGTGAATGGTCTTCAGAGATCCTCTCCTACCAAGGGGGATGACCAGAGATTTAAAGAGACTGTTCAGTCACAGCTTTCCCGGGACCAGAAATAATAGAATGTGAATAAAGACAAATAAGGTCATTAGTTTGACACAGCATTAAATTAAGGGTCTCAGTGTTCCTGGCTAATTAAAGCCTGATCTCCTCTCCATGGTGAAAGGGAAGACACTCTTGTTTGGGAAGAGGCCCCCGGTGAGGGTGAGAAACTACAGACCTAATGGCTTCGGCAAAAATGGTGTTTTCTCACTTCTTTCATTGTGGATAGCACATGCTTTCTGTGAACTCATCTTTCACGGGAACTACAGTGGAGTGAATGTTGGTGAGGAACTCCACTGTGGTGACTCTGAACCTTCCTTGTCACCTCTCTCTGGTACAGGCTCTCTTCAGGGAGAGCTCTGGCAAAAAACACTTGATTTCTCATCAGTACCTCACCCATTGATCTCAACAGCCCTTTATGAGGGATCAATTAACATCAGGAGATCAGTATTCCAGCATTGCTATTCATTAGAATTCATTAACAGCTAAAATCAATTTCCCATTCTGTGCCTTTTACTGCCCTGAAATCATCTGTCCAGCATAGCTTTCTAATAAGTTTGGTTCAATGTAATACCTACTATCCCCCTTTTGCACTAACAAAAAGCAGCAATGTCCAACCAGTGGTGTCGTGGTAAATGTTTAAAAACCAACTCCCCGCCAAAAAAGAAGGGTGCTGATTTGTAGCATTTGCCAATTTGTATGGTATAAATCCTGCCACCATCCAAGGCCAATTTCAAACTACCAACATGACATCACCAAACGTAGAGTTGGGGAGGGATGCAAGCAACACAGCATTATGCAGTATTTCCGCCATACACAGATGGAAATGACACAAGAGCCTAAGTAATGCTGGAAAATAATTATGTAGTGATACGTCTTGAGGATCACCTTTATTTTAATAAAATTCATTTCATTGTAAGTTTATGTAATTTAATTTTTAATAATGGGTATGTTTAACCATTAGCTCACAACATTCCCAAAAATGTAACAGCCGCTAAGCTGGCTTGAGTAGGTTCCAGCATGCTCTTGAAAGGCATTGTGGGGGAGGAATGGAACCAGCATTGCAGTAAACAGGGCCCTAGATTTTAGCCAAGAGACAGTAGGTGAACTGCTTAACTTCTCTGGCTCTAGTGGCTAGAGTAGGTAATCTCTTAAAATACATCCGTTCAAGCTGTAGAACTCTTGAGTTTGCCATTACACCTCAAAGAACTCTATTCTGTTGCCCTTTGGACTTTAGACTTGTAAGTTCCTTTCTACCCAAATGCAAATGAAATAAGTGAATAATAATTTTCAATAATAATAGCTACCATTTATTGAGCATATACTATGTGCCAGGAATATGTTAACTTATTAAATCCTTAGAACTCAGTGAGATTGATACTCTGACCATTTCAAAGATGAGTAAATGAATGCACTGAGAGGTTGAATAAATAGCTGAAGGTCCCACTTTGTGGCCTCTTTGAATTTAATGATTGCACTCTAAACACATACACATAACATTTCCATTATGGAAGGGTTTTTTTAGGACTATTTGGAGTATGATTTCCAAAGGAAAATGTGATAAAACAAGAAGTGTGTCTCTGGGAGCAGATACACAAAAGAAATGTCCTCTTTTTTCAGGGTAAATTTTTTTAAATGGCTCAAATTTTGAAAAGTGTATTACCATGGTGCCTGGCCCCTTTCTTTTTTCACCGACTCTATATAGTAGTTCCTCACAAAGGGAAGGATTCTTTATTAATTTTTTAAAATACTCCCCTACCGCACATGAGAAAGATGGAAGCACTGAGTAATACAAACTTCCATAAACAAATTAGATATTCCTTTACCCCCCAATAAAATCTTATAAGAAACCACCAATTACTGTGAGAATTATCTTCATTTTAACCATGTGGTTCTTCTGAATAGAGAGTGTATGCACATGAGCCTGAGAACAAGACAGAGTACTGTTGTTATCTTGATATATTGCAGCATGTGAAAATAATTGCTTTTAGTGTGGTTGATACTCATATCACACACAATACAACTTTAGGGCAAAATTCTTGTCTGTGTTCCACATAAATAATTTGACTCCAACATTCAACACTCCTTATATGTACAAAACTGACTACACATCCTAAGACTGACTTAATTTTGCATAAAATTTTCCAAACTAACTCAGTGATGAAAACTCATACACAAGAACAGGGACTTAGTTTGTCTATTTCCATAATATTCACAAACATGTGACTTGAGTCTCAGAAAAAAGATGAAGTGTGTGCACTATTGGTGTTGGCCATTCTCTCTCTTGCCTTCAGATCTATCCCTCACCCTCCATTGTCCTGCTCTGGGCCAGGAGCATGACCTCTGTTGTTTCCATCATGCAGACCCCTCTGGCCACTGTCTTCAAGTTGGTTGGGCCAATGGGAGGAACCGAAACACGGAAGGGGAACGAGGTTTTATGCTACCCCCCTACGCCCTGGGGCCTTGCTGTGGTCTTCATGTCTGAGGCCAAAGATCCAGCCACACAGAGCCTTTTAACCCTCCACCTCTGGCCTCTTAATACCTATGCGTTGTAAGAGCTGCCCCCGTTGCTCATCCCTTGGGTGCCCAGCATCCGTTCTTGGTTCCTTTAACACTAACCACACCTCTATAAACAGGCCCTTCATTAACCTCATTTTAGTTAAACACTTTGCATGTGCCATCTGTTCCCTGCCCAGATATTCATGGAAACACCATACTTGAAAGAAATTAGATATGCATATCAAAACTGTTTTAAATGATGGGGTTGATGATTTGTTATATATGATAACTTGTCGTTTATATGTGTGGACGTGAGTGTGTGTGTGTGTGTGTGTGTGTACACATAGATATACATATTTTGCCATCTCAGTATTCTTTTAAACAGAGCACAAATCCTGAGTTATTTGATTCAGGTAAAACTGACCCAAAGCAACTTTTCAGGAGTTGAGAAGATGAATTGTCAATTAACCAAAATGCAACACTTGTTGCATAAATTGAGGTAACCTGGAAATTCAGATTGTAGTTAGATGCTAAAGGAAAAAATGTAAAGATGCATCTTGGTCTCCAGCCATAGTTTTTGGCTACTAAATGGTGAAAGCCTACAGAGTCCAGAAGAAATCAGGATCCATTGTATTCCACATTATAGGACTTGGATTTCATGGTTTTCCATTACCACCTCAAAGAACTTTCTTTTGCACTGCCTATCTATGGACTCCTTTCTAGCCAAACACAAATAAAATGAATTAATACTAATATTCAATAATAATAATAGCTAACATTTATTGAGCCTAATATTACATGGTATGCAAATATGGCATATGTACACGAAAAATTATTTGTTGTTTATCTGCGATTAAGATTTAACTACGTATCCTTTAAATCTGTCTTTTGTTTTCACTAAATCTGCAACTCTACACGTGTGTGAAGAGCTAGCACAGTAGACAACACAGACGCAGAACACTTCCAACACTGGGGACTTTCGTTCTAGATTATTATGAGCTCAGTTTACATTATGTGCTTATTAATAAAAATCAACAATAACACAATGCATCATCCTTTAGCCATCTGAAGAGCAACACATTTCGATAAAAACAGACATTCGTGCAGTTGAAATCTTGAATAATTATGTCTACTTTATTTGTTTTGGAGTGAAATAGAGACCTCCTGTTGACCACCAGCTTTCAAGGGAACATTTTAGGGGGAAGGATAGCCATTTTTCCCCCAAATTAACCCTTTGAGATAGTCTTCCTTTCAATATCACACAAGGCATTCTTCTAAAAAAAATTTTTATTGCAGAATACTATCTCCATACAGAAATGTATTTAGTACATTATTTGTGAAGTTGCAAAAATAATCAGAAGTCTTGACATTCCTTTGTGGTGTGTTAGAGGCTGGTTGCTCCTATGGGATCATTCCAATTTCTTCCCTTATAATTTTCTAAATCTGGCCAGAAATATTTTTCTTATGTTTTAAATTCCCCTTCAATCAGCACCTCGTAAATACGTTGTTAGGATACTCAACATATTATTCAGAAACTAAAGAACTAGGTTGTATTAAAGGAAGGTATTAAGAAAACTGACCTCTGTTTCTCTAATAAAAGTGGGAGAGACAGGATCTTTCTCACCCAATCAATGCCATTAATTGGTTATTGGAGCAAATGAATGATTCTCTTTACCTGTTCTCCCCCAAGTTTAAGAGGAACTAATCTGCTCAATTAACCTTTGCCATCATGGATTTGAAGCAATTTGGAAGAAGGCTATTTTTCACTCCCCTGGGCTATTCTTGTGTCCCAGGCACTTTAAGAGAAAACCCTATCCAAGACATTCCAACAAATCCAGAAGGAAAAATTCTGATTCCCCTGATGCTTGAGAAGTGAGAATCACAAGCAGGCCTTGGGCCTTTATTTCTGGAGGGAGACAGCTGGAGCAAGCTCTCTCTGAAGGGCTAAGAGCATCTTGCTCTTTATTCGGCTTCTCTGATCAGGCCCTCAGTTGGGCATCAGTTTACCCATTGGTAAATGGAGTTGAATAATATATACTTACCACTCCATAGTAAATGAATATTGAAGATCTTTGGCTAAAGAGGGCTATGAATATGTAAAAGCACTGTGAATACAAATCAAGAATTCATGACTTAGTAAAAGCTCAATATGTTGATAAATCTTGAATTTTTGCAAATGCTGAGATGTTTCACTTTTATTCAGAATATATAATAGTTAGGGATTGAGGTTTAGCCAGAGAGGCTTTATGCAAAGGACACATATGTAACTACATACAGTAAAAAGCTGTACATCTGGCATGTTGGGGGAAATTGGAGGCACCAATCAGTCAAAAGTTCTGACTAACAATTTTTTGTTGCTTTTGGTAGCTCTCTTGTTTCTTGTCTTGGCCTTCCTACTAAAGCTGAGAGGCGGAAAAAAAACGGTGGCGATTCTACTGAGGCAAAGCTCTGTTGTTGCCCAAAGTCCACCGAAGCGGAGATGCAGCTTGGCCTCACCCCCTGGCAAAGCCCAGGTCAGCCTTGCAGAGCTCCCTGTGTTCACAAATCATAAGATCTTTAGGTGTGGGATTCTGATGTCAGAGGAGCAGATGATGAAAGAGGATAGGCACAAGTGAACGGGTTTGTGCGTGAGTGCGGGCAGGGGGCACCTTGGTGCTAATGAGAAAAAAGGGCTTCTTTCTCTGGACAGCAGCAGACCCCACGCCAAAGCACGTGATTTGCTGAGCCTCCACTGCCTCTTCACCTGGACACAGCACACCTGTGCTGGGAACAACCCGTACGATCACATGAGATATCCCAAATATGAACTCGGGGGAATTCTTTGGTCTCTTCAGAAGAATGGATTTATTAGGTTTAATATTTTTAATAACTTGCTGCTAAAAGCTCTGTGCTCTCTAAGCTCAGTTTTCAGGTGTCCCCTGTTCCCTATTTAGAAGTACAGGGTTCATTCAGTAGCTGTGAGTAACATTAGAGTTGACTCTGAGCTTCCAAGTAGCTGAGGCCAAAAAGGTAACTCAAAAAGTTCAACAGTTCTCTTTATCAGTAAAAGAACATAACATACCTGTTCCACTGGAGAGCCAATGATCTCTTTTGCTTCCAACTCTAAAAGAAATTTCTCAACTGGAATTTGACTTGGGAGCCAGTGACAGACATTATAGGCAACAGCTGCCTCATTAGTTTAACAGCAAAAGCGATGGGAAGGGGGCGCGTGGGTGGCTCAGTCGGTTAAGCGTCTGCCTTCGGCTCAGGTCATGATCCCAGGGTCCTGGAATGGAGTCCCGCATCGGGCTCCCTGCTCCACGGGAAGCCTACCTCTCCCTCTCCCACTCCCCCTGCTTGTGTTCCCTCTCTCACTGTGTCTCTCTCTGTCAAACAAATAAATAAAATATTAACAACAACAACAAAAAGGCAATGGTAAGGTCCACATGTCAGTGGTTTCTTGGAACAACCCTTGATACCAGCAATGCACAGTTGAGTCCATTCTTAGTAGGCTGAGCTCATTTTGGTTTCAATGCGGATCTTCTGGTGCCTGACTTAATCAAAAGAGTATCTGGGGAAATAAATACCTAGTGTATTCCTCAGACCAGCAGTTCTCAAATGTCATCTGCAGTCAACTTCTGGGCTATAGTTTTCACTGCTCCCCAGACAAAGGAGAAAAACAAGACCAAGACATAGACATTTTACTGCCGATTGGTTAACTTTCCTGATGCTTTATTCTAAGATTATGCCCTCCCACATTTGGTAGGGGTTAAAAGTCCTTTCTCTGATGTAATGTTGGTGGAGCAGATGCCATTTTATATTTAGTATTGTTTGTTGAATGTTTTATTTGCCAATATAAAACTTGACAACTCTCTGTTGGTCCCCAAGTCTTGTGGGGTTGGATATTACTGGTCCATGAAATCCTAATGTCTGGCAATGACACCATGGACTATCTTCCCAAAATAGCATTTTCCAGAGTAGCAGATAGTTGAGAGGCGTACTTGATGATGAAGGCTGGGCGTAAGTGCTCCAGTTCTACGCTGATGCTGAAGCTTGCAGAGTCTTCCTGCTGTTCCCAGTGCAATAGGCCTCCTCACTGCCACTAGAACTGGGCCCCAAGACTACCTGCAGGAAGCAACTTTGATTATGTGTAAGTATTTTGACCCATAATTGGTTGAAACCCAGTTGTTCCAGTTTGAGCCTGGAGGCTTTCAAAGCAGTGTTATCTGTGAGCTGTCTTGGATGTAGAGAAAGTTCTCTTATGCTTTGATGGTCCTTCTGATGTTCAAGCACCCAAATCTGATGCTTGCCCACCCTGGAATTAGTTATAAAATGTGTCCCCAGATAATCTAATGAGTTGGCCTGCAATTGGGAAATACTTAGTAATATCCAATTGAATACAAACATGAAGAAGAATGATTGATGGATGTGATTTTACCCTTGGCCAAGTTCACACTCAGTAGCTCTGAGTAAAGTATCAGGACTAAGTATAACTTGAGGCCGCTCCTCGTTTCTATGGATAAAAACAAACATCAGCACCTTGGAGGACACTGACCTTCCCAGCCACAGTGGATCTAGGTTGTGCCACCTTGGGTTTTAGTATTTTGAGGTTTACATGTTACCTGCCCACTGACATTTTTCTTGAAGGCAAATACGATGACTTCCATAAACATTCCCACTTTTTAAAAAATTGAACACTATACCAAGCACCATCCTCAGTCATAGGAATATAAAGGTATTGAGAGAAACCCATCATTTACAGGCAGGCACTACGCTTTAGATGCTTTAACCATGATTCTCATACACAAAAATACTACAAGGTAGGTATTATTTTCATCTTTTTATCAATGTGAAAACTGAGATCCATATTATTTATAGCCCAACGTCATAGAAAGCTAAGAAGTGGAGTACCAGATCTTTCTGATTTCAAATCAAACACCATGTTGTTTGAATAAGACACAGTATCTTTCCTCAAAGAGCTCACAATCTAGTCATCCCATTTGGCATGCTTTTCAGCCTTGAGTACCTCTGACTATGGCTCCTACGTTTGGCGAAGTTCCCACCTATGAATCCAGACAGAAATTCACATTCCCAGCCTTCCCTGTACGTGACTTAGATGACTTCAATCAGTCACACCTGCATGACACGTTGATTTGGAAGGGAGTGGAATAACAAAAAGTTGGCCATGTGTATTCCATTCTGTTAAGGGCAATAGTAGAGTCATCCAGACCTCAGAGGCAGGAGAGGCAGAGGTTCCGCAGGTGGTATCCATGCCCAAGATCAGGGAACCAAGTTCTGATGTCTGTGCCCCATGGAGAAGGGGGAAGCAGTGTGGTCTCCACCAGAGTAGTCTGGGACATTGACCCTAACTTCTAACCCTGATTTTCTGACTCTCCCTGGAGTTCTCCGAGCACTCTAATGTCTTCTAGCAAATTCCTCCTTCTGCTTATGTGGCTCAAGTTAGTTCTGCTGTTGTCAACTAAAGATCCTGACTTTGTTTCCCTCAGAGTGACGTCAATATAATAGACATTTCATAAATTTGGTTTGTTGGTTGATGAAAATAAGCTTTCAAGGCCCTCACCATCCTGGTTACTTTCTGTCTTCTGAATATACATCAATTTACCAATATTTTTCCAAAACATGTCATCCGGAACTGAGAATAATGCTGTAATGTGGCCTGATTAGTTTGAAGAGGGTAGGATGATCCCTTTCCTTGGTCTAAGCTATATTCATACAGTTTAAATGATGTAAGCTTCCTGTGTACCTATATCACATGATTAATACAAGAAACCTAAGAACTTCAGGGATTTTGCTCCAGCGTGAGCTCAAATATGTGAGGTGGTTACTGGAAGAGCAAATGCTGCCTAGGACAGCGCCAGTGATTGCTCAGGGACAGCAGGGCTGAGCAAAGGTGCAATGGGCTGATTTCCAAAGTCATAAGCCCCTAGTCATGGAGGGACAAGACTGCATGGCCTCCAGCCAAGGAGGCCTCCAACCTGAGAAGGGATTTCTGTTTGAATAAGAGGACGTGCTAGACAACAAAATCTGTGGTTCAGTGATTATATCTTCGAAGAAAGCAGAGAATGGCAGACCCGAGTGAATGACCCAGATGTGGGCTTACAAACGTCAGCCTTAGTGGTTCCTGAGGTGTCAGGTGCCTTGGGTATGCATTAAAGAAATATTCAGATGAAGTTAATCTCTATAAAGTAATTCAAACCCTAATCCTGGCTGAAGTTGAAAATTGAAAAATCCAACTAGATAAAAACTATGAAATGTACTCTACTTAAACACTTACTGGTTTAAAAAAAAACAGGCTTTGTGCCCTCCTGGTATTTTCATTGGATGGTAAGGGGACTGACAAACAAAAACATGAAAAATAAGTAAATTATAGATTATGTTAAAAGCTATGAAAAAATTAAAGTAGGATAAGATAAAAGGGATCCAAGAGCAGGAGTGGGGTTGGTTTGCAATTTCCAATAAGCTAGTCTGAGTAGTCCTCACTGAAGAGGTGATGTTTGAGTGTGACCTGGGGGGGGGGGGGGGGGTGGGGGGGGAGGAGGCGGGGAGCTCTCCTCGCGCAGCCTAGAGGTAGAAGAAGAGCAAAGGCGAGAGGGTGCCTGTGTATCTTGGGCAACCAGGAGGCTGACGTGGCGGGAGCCCAGGAAGCCCGGGGAGAGTGGAAGGGAAGGGAAGGTCAGGGAGGGTCAGATCCGGTAAGAGGATGTGGCTCCGACCAAGCTGGGAGCAGAAAGAAGGGGAGAGCTTGTCAGATTGTGAATATACTTGGAAGGCAGACCTGAAAGAACTTTGCTGACAGAAAAGAAACAGAATAAAGAATAAACCTGCAGTTTGAGGTCCAAGCAATTGGAAGGTTGGAGTTGCCATCAGCTGGGTGGGGCACATTTGGGAAGAAGACAAGGAGGTCATTTTGAGCCGTTAGAAGCACGCCGTCCAAGTGGAGGTGCTGAGCGGACATCGGAACGGAACAATCTGGAGACCTGGAGAAGAAACTGGGGTGTTGTCAGCAGACGGGCACCCTAAGTATCAAGATAGTGAATGAGCAAAGAGTGCAGATCCAGGAAGAGGAGGACCAAAGGAGGAACCCTGCAGTGCACCCCTCCACCCCCCAACCCCAAGGCTCTGGAGAGAAAAGAAAGGATCAGCAAACAAAACAAGCAGGGATGAAGCAGGAGAAAAACAAGAGCTCAGTGCCATCCGTGTTTAAACAACTCACTTTGAAGATTTCAGAAGGCTACTAAAACATCGCATTCATTTTCTTTCTCATTAAGAAAGAAAACCACATTCTAGCTCTAGAAAGGGAGAAGGAAAGCGAGGAAGGGAGGGCAGGAAGGAAAGAAATGTAGTAAGGGAGAATGGAAGAGAGGGACAGAGGAGGCACAAAGCCAGGACTAGAGCACAGTAACCCTTTAGGTACATCAGCTTTATTGTTGTTGTTGTTTAAGATTTATTTATTTTAAAGAGAGAGCGTGAGCGAGCGTGCAAGGGGGGATGGGGCCGAGGGAGAGGGTGAGTCTCCAGCAGACTCTACCCTGAGCATGGAGCCACACTCGGGGCTGGATCCCACCACCCTGAGATCATGACCTGAGCCCAATCGAGAGTGAGACACTCAACCGACTGAGCCACTCAGGTGCCCCTAGGCACAAAAGCTTGAAATCTTGTAACCCAACTTTTTGAAAACATCAGACTTGATTCTACTTTAAAACTCATCTGAATTATTTTAAGTCATTTATAACATTTTATTATATCCTGCTCTTTCTCTCTTAGGAGAGAGGAAATCAAAAAAGAGGTTGTTCTAGATGCTTCCACCTCTTTAATAATAACAATTCTGAGATACATGAATTCTTAACTTCATTCCCCACAGAGGAGACTGTGGGTCTGAAAAACAACTTAAGCCCCAAAACTGTTGAGAATAGGAACTAGGATAGGGCACTGCCTCTTCACAGCCAACTGGAGACAGGCTGAATTATAGATAATTTTTCTTCTTAACTCTTCCTTAAGCTGAGGGAGGGTCCCGAGGAACGCTCAGTCCAAAGCTGTCACTGAGCCTCCCAGAATTCCTTTCGTCTCTGCTGTTTTATGTTAAAATGGGATTATGCCTGTTAATGGATAGTGAATAAATTATAGTTCTCTCTTTAATTAATCATTGCTCTGCACTATTTATTACAGTGTTAATGGATTATTTTTGTAATTATTTCTCCATATGTGAAGGTAACACTTTAAACCTTTTAAAATGTCATTGAAGAAGCTACTTCTAGATTCTTCTGGGACAGTTTTACTAGCAGAGCATGGTGTTTTTTAAAAATAGGCTTTGCTTTCAGGACAAAATTCCATCGGAAATGTCATACTCAGATAAGATTATGAAGAAGTGTGTTAAGAGAAGTCAAAAGGTCATCTCACATAAAGTATGCTGGCCAATAAATTGATGTTCAGTTTATACAGTCTTTCTAGGACATTCTAGGACATGAAAAGAAGAGGTGGTGCAATACCAGGGTGAAAACGCAAGTTGTGGAGGCATGCAGACCTGGCTTCCCACCCTGGCTCCACTATGTCCGTGGCAACAGTGGATAGGCAGCTTTTGAAATCACCTGTCCCCCGTTGCATGTTTCAGCCTTCATTTCTGTCTCTGACTCAACATGCCAGTCCTGGGGGCATGCTCATCCCAAGAAACACTGTCACACCTCTCTCCACGGGACCTGTGTCACCTCCCCCTGCCTACCCCTGTCCTCTGCATGCATGGATGCAAAGAAAGACTCCACACCTTCCCAGCGAGCAACCACAGCAACCACAATGTGCCACAAGTCCTGTGACAGTCCTGTGACGGCGGGATACTCGGGCACTATACTCGGTGCATAGAAGGATTTGTAAGCACACTGGCACAGCAGATCAAGAAGGGCTTCCTGGAAGAAGTGTGGCTTGGGTTGATCCTTAAATTTGACCAGGGAAAGAACTCCGGGTGGTCAGGAGAAGGAGGTGCAAGGTATAGGGAGTAACTGCCGAGCAAATGCACCTTTCACTTAACCTCTTCCTATCAATTATGTTCAACATCTTTCCCGATATCCTCTGTGGCAGAGGCTGTTAGGTGCCTACCCAATATCGACATCCCTCCTTGTCTCTGGAATTAATAGAACAGCTAGAAACACTTACTAATCTCCCTTGCATTCAGGTGTAGGGCTTGAAGGAGCCTCCACAAAAGAAAAGGAGTATGCCATTCTTTACTCCTCCTTCCATCTCGATGTCTGGAAGGTGGGTGTGATGGTGAGAGCTCTAGCAATCTTTTTGGACCATGAGAAAGAAGGAACATGGGAACACCAGGAAAAGTGAAGCTGGGAGTGTGTGAGTCCCTGACAACTTCATGAAGCCAGTTTACCTCAGCAATTTCTTTCTTGTAAGGAACAGGTAAATTTTTACCTTGTCTGCATCATAATTACTCCCCCCCCCCCATTAAATGCAGCCAATCCTAAGTGATCCACCTTTCAAGACCATTCCAGCTCACAAATAATTATCATTTCCTTCTCCAAATTCATAGCACATGTTTGTACCACTCACTAAACAAATAAATCTCTGCCTGGAGACAACCACTGTATGACTATTTCACTTTTCCTGGACTTATACTGAACCTTTCTAACAAGTTATAAGCTCCTTGAGGGGAGAACACCAAGTCATGTATTTTCCCTTGTCACCTCAGTTCCTAGCAAATTATCTGACATACAGTACATGTTTAATAAATGTTTACTGTCTCATTGTGCCATGATGGGCCTTTAGAAAAAATGTAGGGACTTTTAAATCTTTATTTAAACCTTTATAGAAAGGGAAATAACAGTAAAGGAAAAGATCTCCTCTAAGAAAAATTTTAAAAAGACAAAAACTCAACTGATGGAGTGATGGCTCTCAGATGCTATAATATGACTTAACATATACAGTCAAGAAAACTCATACTCCTTCTTGGAAAGAGAAGTTGCTCGCGCAGAAACCGCCTTCTGGCAGAAGCCAATCCATTTGTGGGCGGAGCCTCTCACTCTGGAGTTTGTCACCTATGATGACGGTGGACCCCTAAAAACACAACCTCATGCGTGTAGAAGTTACTTGTGCTAAAAGTCAGTTATCTTACACATGCGTTCCTTCCAAGTCTTTATCCCAAACACAGAACTCATTTACATTTGCATAAATAATGTGTTTTGCTTTGTATGGAGCCTCTAATTTTTCTTTAAAAACCTTCAGAACTCTGTGCTTTGGGGCTGTCTGCTTTTCTGCCAATATCCAGTACTCACAAACTGTCCTTCAAACCTCTCTACATGGTCTGTGAGCTGTTAACTAAAAAAAAAAAGGCAAGTGAAACTAAGGAAGAAAGGAAAGAAAAATCACATCTGTATGTCAACCAAATGCAAAACACACACACACACACACAACTGCGCACACAAAAGACAATTTACAGTATCAAAAGAAAATAAAATCACTTTTTAATTGACTTTGTCTTTGCCAGTTCTAAAGCTAAGCACTTGCTCCTTCCTTATTAACCTGAGTCTTCTGAGCGATTTTTTCCATTGTAAGCACTTTCTAAACAATCATTTTCACACATTTCTCAGATACGTCAATCCTTCCGGCATTCCTCTATGCACACATTATGGTACCCCAGCTCTAAATATAAAAGACTTTTATTATGTCCATTAACCATGGACATATGTGCTCCAAAAGACTCCTGACACGCAGTCATTTGCGGGTTTTTAATTATAAACAGAAAATATTCACTAGAAAAATAAAGAAGCAAGCCCATAAATTTGAGTTTTGTTTGTATACGACAAAATGTTTGGCGCGATGGCTTTCCCCGTTGCCAGCTCCAGAATGTGAGCATGCGTGCGTTTCTAAACACACAGAGATGTACACGCATTCACATGTACAATTAACTCCATACCTAGTACAGGGCTCAAACATCTGTAATTGCGGGTGCTGCTCCCTTACTTCTAAAATAAGGGAGTGGGTTTTTCTGACACTCGCCAGGTCTCACTCCACATGAAAAGTTAAATGGGAAAGAAGGCAATGCCCAGTAAAATACTTGACAAACGAAGTCGTATTTATTGAATGCGTTTTATTTTAACAACCAAAAAATTCTAACAGCCTAACAATGCACATAAGTTAAAAATTAATTATCACTTAGTGATAACAAAGATAGTTGATTTACATGGAAAAAAGAACATTTACAATATGTTAATCCTTATTCACATTGTTGATACCGCAATAAAACACAATTTGTTTTTTCATTTCACAAAAAAAAAAAAAAAGAGGGAAATTTTTATTTTGTAAAGAGGCACAAAAAAAGAAAGTTTCTTCTTCCAAATAGATATTATATGACAGATATTGAATAAATAGACATATATGCATTGTAATTCGCAAAGATCTGGCAAGACCACAGGCTAAAATGCCCACAGATTCACTTAGAATCACTGCAAACTTGGCAGTGAAATTAAAAAATAAAAGGCAAGACTTAGCATTGAAAAATACCTAATAAATTTTTGGTTGAAGTGTAAAAGATACCAAATGCGGATGCCATCGATAGATGAACCACCTTGTAAGAGCTTGGCAAAATCAGTTTCCATTACATGTACAGAGTGACCTTCAGCAACAGTGTAAGAAGACAACTTGGAAAGAGTAACTCGGAGATCAGGAAGCAGCAAGCGTGGACTTTCGGATTAAAGCTGCAGCATACTACAGAAGCAGAAGGACGGGCCCAGGGCTTAACTGCAAACCACCATCCTTTTGCAAAGGTATGTGACGCTCGTGTCAAGAGAATTTTTTCAACATCATTACTGGAAAAAGTACAGGAAAGTGTCCCTTTAAAAACTCCAGAGGTTACTGAGCAGCTAGAATTAGCTTGTATTGCAACATGTCTTCTCCCTGTATATTGTAAGTTCTGAGTTAATATCTACACATAGAGGTTTTTTTTTTTTAACTCCTACCTTTTATACCTTTCAAATATATAAATAGTATTAACAGTTATATTACAATGTTTGTGTAGTAAACAGAAAATAACTTTCAAAGTGATATTGCATGAGGTCTTTGACAAGGTTGCATGAGAGCACGACTCCAAAAAAAAATCCAACCGTGTGGGACTGTTTGATGGCCACGTTGAAGCAGGGATTAGGTCCTGAAGGTGAGGTCACCTCTTGCAATTACTCTAAGTAGAAGTGGGAAGTAATGCTACTGGTGCTTCTGAGAGGAAGCTACAGGAGGTTTGGAGAGCTATAGTAGATTGCAGCTTTAATGCTCATTCCACTAAACAGCCAGTCGGCATTAGTTCTGCTTTACGTAAGGTAATTGCTATGTAGGTAACTGAGAAGATGTTTCCATTTATGATGAGTACGTGATTCCACTGAAATCGCTTCGCTTACTCTATTGCCTGGAGCTGCACAATGATTCAAAAACAGGTTCTTGTTCAGGCTGCCATACCAGGGAAAGGATGAGGCATGAGAGCAGGGACCACAAACGTTGGGTTAGGTGGATGGAATGTGTACGAAGAAGAGGAAGCCCCAAGTGAAACAGAAATAAGAAACATCTTTTGGGAGATGGAAGGATGGAGATTTATTTGGGAGGGAACCCCTTTAACTGGGCAGCAACTTCTAACTTAACATTACATTGAACTATTTTCTATTTAAAAAAAAAAAAGAAAGAAAAAAAGAGAAAACAGCAACAACAAACAACTTTTAAATGAGCAGGCTTATTAATTTTAAGATTTGAAGCCACGAACAGGTAAATAAGTTTCACAATAAAACGTGGCTCAAACTATGAATTCCATACGTCCAACGTCAAAATGTCATTTTATCAAGACTGCACTTAAAGGACAAGTTTTCTCTGTACTGAATTACAGTTTTATTCATTTGGAATTCCACAGTAATGCATCTGTTCACTACAGGAATGACAAGTTGAATAACGGAACATATCGAGTCATTTTAAGTGTGCATTGTGTCTTAAGAGCAATTTGACTTGTATCATTTTAAGGTGCCCTGATTTTTTTTTCCACTTTACTTTCTTCTTTCTTTTTGGCAGTGTTGATTTATTTTGTTAAATACATACCTCAAAAATTACCCATCAAGCTGCCAGATAGGAAGCCATAGAATTAAAAAAAAAAAAAAAATCAGGGACAAACACAGAAAATAAATAGGAATTCAAAAATAGTCACCCCACCCTGAGAGCAGGCCGCAGTTTATCAAAAAGCCAAAGCGACTCACTGTGAAGTGGTTTTTTTTTTTTTTAATACATAAACAAGTCTCTTCTTTAAGAACTCATTTCACAGTCTATTCTTTCGGATTGTAAAGTTCTCTGTCCCATGCAATTTAATATATATATGTAAATATATAGATATATACATATACATATACACACACACTTGTAGCTTCCTTCATTTGTTTTGTAGATCTTTTCATCCTGGAACTTGCCTGATGTCTCTTCCATAAGTGCAAGGATAATGAAGGCAGAGTCTCCTGTGATTATAATTACTATGATCCAGTCAATTGCAAAAGTGTAACACTTTAGTGTCTTTGCCAAGGCGATGTCTGATTCGGAAATACTGAACTTATTCAGTCTATAGGTGTATCCTGTGCAACAAAGAAACGTCAAAAAAGGTAAGAAAAACAAAACAGACCAAAAAAAAAAAGATAAAAATAAAATAAAGCAAAAAAAAAATGTTTTTAAAGAAATTAAAACAGAAAATCCTTGGACCGATAGATATATTGCTTTGCCTGGTAGGAGTTCACATTATCTCTGGTCAATTTCAGCAGGCGCGGCCTTGCTTTTTTCCGCATTTTCCTCCTCGGCCTCCACTTTGTACATCTCCTCAGAGCCTTCCTCGCTGTCATTCTCCTCGGACTCCGTCAGCAGCTCCTCGTCCTTATACTCGGCCACATCCACCGCGGAACCCAGGTGTTCCTTGAGCTTCCCGTGATGCTTCACATGATACCGCTGGTTCTGGAAGAACTTGATGATGGTGTGTTTGGGGAGATCCAGCTGAGCAGAAAGCGTGTGGATCGCCTCCTGATCAGGGTACAGGCCCACATCATGGATAAAGCTTTGGAGGATCCCCAGGGCTTCCAGGGAGATCTTTGTGCGAGACCGGGGCTTTTTGGCACAACTGTCTTCCGTCGGAGGAGGTGGGGGAGGAGCTTCTTCTCTGGGGGGGGGAACTCTCCTTGGCTGGCTGAGACTGCTGCCTATGAAGGACCTGATAATTAAAATTAAGAAAAAAAAAATTTAACATTTGACTCAGGATTTCACCTTTCAAAAGCCATTATCTCTCTGAAGTATGTGTGGTCTATCTACCTTTGGAGTACTGCTGTTGTCATTTGTAAATTCAGGTCTTTGGCAAACTTAAAAGAATTTCTGGAGATTTAGGATCGGATCTCATTTACAAAACAAGAGGTTAATAATAGTAAGGTGTGCTGACATTTATATTCTGAGGCACAAAGAAGTTAAGACGTTTGTTGCCCAAGGTCATTTGCATTCAAACAATCTGGCTCCAGAGCCCTCCCTGCTGTTAACCAGCATGATATGCCACCTCTCTAAAGCCTAATGGCAAAGAAACTGGACTCAGTGAGAAAGTGCAGGCTCTACAATCAGACCTCATGGGTCCAAGTCCAGACTCTTCCACTTAACTGGGTGTCCCTGTACAAGGCAATAACATCTTTAAGCCTCAATTCCATTATCTAAAAGAAGAAAGATAAGACACTGACTTCCTAGAGATGTTGTAAGAATTAAGTAACATAATGTATGCAAAGAATAGTGCTTACCTTAAATCAGAGGTTGACAAACTTTTTCAGTAAAGGGCCAGATAGTAAATATTGTAGGTTTTGCAGGGCCATACAGTCTCTGTTGCAATGACAACTCTATTTTTGTAGTGTGAAAGCAGCCATAAGTAATAGATAAGCAAATGAGGGTGGCTGTGTTCCAATAAAACTTTATTTACAAAAACAGGTGGCGGATCAGATTTGGCCATGGGCCATAGTTTGTCCACCTCAAGCTTAGGGCAAATATTCAATAAATGATAGTAATTATTACCATCAGCCTCATAATTACCCTTAAGAGTGTAACAGAGAAATAGTTGGTTTTCAGTCAGAAAATCAATACTTCATAAAATTAGGAAGAACTTTCATTTATTTTCTTTCAGCCCTGATATTGATCCTTAAATAATGTTTTTTAAAAAAATACAAGACTTCCAAATTAACTTAAAGATGTAACATTTTTCTTAAATGAAGAATTTTAAATGACTATTTTATACTCACATAGATGGACCTCAGTATCACTATAAACTATTAATACTCTGTTTTGCACACACTCCCTAATTTGTTTTTTAATCCTTAATTGTTCAGGTTTTCTAGTTGTTATAATTACCTTAAACTTCTCTTTTATCTCTGCATATTCCCCACTCATTAAATAGTGAAAACAGGGGCGCCTGGGTGGCTCAGTCGTTAAGTGTCTGCCTTTGGCTCAGGTCATGATCCCGGGGTCCTGGGATTGAGCCCCACATCCGGCCCCACATCGGGCTCCCTGCTCGGTGGGAGGCCTGCTTCTCCCTCTCCCACTCCCCCTGCTTGTGTTCCCTCTCTCGCTGTCTCTCTCTCTGTGTCAAATAAATAAATAAAATCTTTTTTAAAAAATGAAAACAAAACAGAAAAAACCTCTAGTGTTCAAATAAATTTCTAGACCCAACATGGAGCTGCTCTTGCCTGGGGCACCACGTCAGCAGACTGAACTTCTGAGTCCCTGTAAATGTGCCACTTGACCAGAAGCACAGTACTTCCTGTCGGCCAATCCCCAAACACCAAGCCAACTCTGGGCTCTACACTTATTTTCTTGTTCTTTGATCTTTCTAAATAAGGTCAGGTGTGCAACCCCAGACAACCATGCCCTCTTTGTGTTGCCCCTTCTAATGATCTATAAAACCTGATCTTGCCCCAAATCCTTCAGAAATGGTGCTCCACTGTTTGTGAGGTACCATACTCTCCCAACCCCTGGATTGTTTTCCTTGAACAAAGGACACCAAACTTGTAACTAAACTGTTTTAGTTTTGTCAGTTGATCCTACTTTGGCAAGCTTATTCTTGATCTTCATAACTGCTTCTTCAACATCGTCTCTCTGCATGAAATAAGTTCCCATTTTAATAGTTATTTACGAACCTCTTCAATTTGACCAAAGAAGGAAAGCTCTACCGAGAAGACTGTCATTAACAACTTGCTCCTGCTCCAGTCATAGGCCTACATGAGATGGGCTTCATGGCGAGGAAAGAGGATTGCTGGATCCTGGAGAGGGGCCTCAGCCACTACTCACACGTTACAAAACCAGCAGCAATAGTACATAATTAAAAGGCTACTGTGACGGTCCGTAGTTAGGCGTTATGTCAACTCCAAAGACAAGGACCACATTTCCTATACTCGGATCAGTGCCTAACTTTCTGGGTCCTCCCAGAGCCTTTAAGAATAGTTGAGTTCACATTTTAAAAAACATACGTTTCTCTTTTTACCATTCTCTCCTATTTTATGCCATCTCTTTCATGTTAGAGCAACAAATTACACATTTTCCGGAGCCCAGGGGGAAATCAATCCCATCAGTACAGAAGAAAACATGTCTATTTACATTAAACAATCGATGGTATATCACCATTCCCACCCCCATTACTACCAATACCACACACTACTCAATGACCCATTTTCTTTTTTTGGCTATGAAAGAGCAACTTCAAAGCAAGCATCTAAGAAAAAAAAAATTCTGCCGTCTCCTCCAGTCTCAGGGACCATCTGATGAGAAAATAATCCCTTACCAATGTGAAAATGTCAGTGTTTTATATGGAATTTAGTAAATATTAGGGCACATGAAATTGTTAACCTAGGGAAGGTAACAACAAGCAGAAGAGGAGGAAAGTTTTCAAACAATAATCAGCAACCACATAACAATCAAAATAATAATAAAAAGGATAATCAAATGCGAATAAGAACATCCACCATAGTAAGCTGACGGCTGGTGGCAGAAAGAAATCTAAAACACAGGACCATAAAACAGTGGCACTAAAGGTCCATATAATGTCGACCAATTAAAATGAATGTTCTTGGCATTTTCTTTACTACTTTCAACTAAGTAAATTCATGTGGTCTGTGCTGTGGTAAGCTGGCATCAGCAAAAAACTGAGCGCTCTGTTACTTCAACATCCTAATTATAGCCGGAAGGGAACGTAGAGCTGTGCTGTGGGCCTGTTCAGGGCACTTTGATGGCAAAAGATATTTGCTCTGAGGTCATAATCTGGGCAGCCTGACCAATGCAATAAAGGAACCACTATGTCAACAGGTGAGGATTCTGTTATTTGGTGAGAAAGAGAAAGAGAGAGAGACACTGAAAGTATATATGAAATATGTATTCAAAGAACATATATACTCAAGCACGAGTACCTCCTATTAGAGCAATTGCGTTAATTGGAAAACAAAAGAGAATTAAAATGCCCCATTTTCTAAATTATGCTTGCCTTCTGTAGTAAAAGTCAGCATAATGGTTCCATTTAGTTAAATAATTAGATTGGTTCTTTAGGGGTTTTCCATTTTGCACTGGTTAGATTTAAAGAGATTTTCCAAAACTAGACTTTGAAGTTACTATAATCTTTCTGCATGATAGGGTTTGTTCTTCTCATAGGTCCAACCAACTGGCCTGCTTCACCTCTCCTTTCATAGACTCTCACAGTGCTAACACACGCAAGCAAGGAAGCCACCCATGAACAGTGGGAGCTGCCACTTACTGGACACTTATGCTGGGCCAGGCAGCGCGAACAACTTTACATGCATTGGTTTACTTAGTCCTCATGGTTCCTCAGTAAGGCGCTATTTGGATCAAGAATAACCTGGAGGACGCCGGGGTGGCTCAGTCAGCTAAACGTCTGCCTTTGGCTCAGGTCATGATCTCGGTCGGGGTCCTGGGATCGAGCCCCATATCGGGGTCCCTGCTCAGCGGGGAGTTTGCTTGTCCCTCTCCCTCTGCCCCTCCCCCCGCTCGTGCTCTCTCTCTCTCAAATAAATAAATAAAATCTTTTTTTTTTTTTAAAGATTTTATTTATTTATTTGACAGAGAGACACAGCGAGAGAGGGAACACAAATGGGGAGTGGGAGAGGGAGAAGCAGGCTTCCCGCCGAGCAGGGAGCCCAATGCGGGGCTCGATCCCAGGACGCCGGGATCATGACCTGAGCCGAAGGCAGACGCTTAACGACTGAACCACCCAGGCGCCCCAATAAATAAAATCTTAAAAAAAAAAAAAAAAAGGATAACCTGGAAATAGGCAGCAGCCCAGGAAAACCCTTTACATTGGAAATTATAAACACCAGAAGCTGTCAGTGTGAGAAGGTAGGTTTCCAAGGGACAAGAGTAATGTCACTACCCATCACAGAACAGGAGATGGTTCTCAGAGAAGTAACAGCAATAGAAATTATCTACAAAGAGAAATGTTTTATTGCTGGCCCAACAATAGTGTACTGTGAGTTGGGTGGCATGACAATATTTACAGGAAGAAGCTTAAGTGACATTTCGAGCATCTCCAAGCAGATAAGGAGAGAGCAGTCAAAATAGAGAATGACAAGATAGCAGGAGGGGAAGAATGAAGGGGGGGGAAATCGGAGGGGTAGACGAACCATGAGAGACGATGGACTATGAAAAACAAACTGAGGGTTCTAGAGGGGAGGGAGGTGGGAGGATGGGTTAGCCTGGTGATGGGTATTGAGGAGGGCACGTTCTGCATGGAGCACTGGGTGTTATGCACAAACAATGAATCATGGAACACTACATCTAAAACTAATGATGTAATGTATGGGGATTAACATAACAATAAAAAAATTTTAAAAAAGATAACAAAATAGAGAATGACAAAATGAGCAGCTCTATAGTGAAAATGCCTACAAGTTACCAGAAGGGCCTGCCTGAGGTTCTTCAGTCACACTGCCACTGGCTGTAATTCCCTCTCAACCACAATATGCGTAAGACGTGAGACGAGAGTCGTCCCCAGGTTGTGTCTCAACTAGCTTCATTCCCTCCAAAGTGTTCTCTCTCTTTTTTTTAAAGATTTTATTTATTTGAGAAAGAGCAAAAGCAAGAGAGATTACAGAGGGAGAAGCAGACTCGCCGTTGAGCAGGGAGCCTGATGCAGGACTCGATCCCAGGACCCTGAGATCATGACCTGACAAGGCAGACGCTTAACCGACTGAGCCACCCAGGTGCCTGTCCCTCCAAAATGTTCTAATTACTCCAGGCAGAAAGTTGTTTATTGTCTCTAGACAATTTTTAGAAAAGAAAGAAAAAAAACAAAACAAAATGAAAAGAAAACACTGCATAGATTTCCCCACTAACCAGTTGCAGTGGTTTATTATTATGACAATCAAGGAATTCTCAATGTCCTGCAGTGCTTCCTGCCAGTGGTGTAAGTCCTCTGAACAAAAGTCGAGGAGAGCCTAATGCTTACAAGACCATCTTTCTGAGAAAGGACGATCAATACAACCCTGTCTTAAAATCCTCCCATCTAAATGGCGGAACTTTTCTTCATTTTCTTACATCTTGAGTAAATAATGTCAACTCTTCTAGCCTCTTCTTCATGGGATAGGTTTCTGAATTCCCACGTAACTGAATTTTAGTTTTTCTGTTTGAATTTTTCAGAGATGCTCAAAATTCCTTGTTGGTTAACTAGATGAATCAAGTCTGGTTCCTGTCCCCACCAAGTGCCCTTAGTAACTTAAGTGAGAGGCCAGACCATTAATTTCTGTTGGATGGACCTATAAGTCGTCCTATTCCTCAGCTCATTTGACAATTCAGGCATCTATTTTCTGGCTGATTTTTTTTTTTTTAAACCACAAAATTTACAATTACTTCAACCAAGACAGAAAATGCCCTGCCAAATGAATCAAGATATATGTTTTTTTTCCAGTTTTTTAAATTTTATTTTATGTTATATTAATCACCATACATTACATCATTAGTTTTTGATGTAGTGTTCCGTGATTCATTGTTTGCATATAACACCCAGTGCCCCATTCAGTACATTCCCTCCTTAATACCCATCACCAGACTAACCCACACCCACACCCCTCCCCTCTAGAACCCTCAGTTTGTTTCTCAGAGTCCATAGTCTCTCATGGTTCATCTCCCCCTCTGATTCCCCCCCTTCATTTTTCCCTTCCTACTATCTTCTTCTTTTTTCTTTTCTTTTTTTTTTTAAGATTTTATTTATTTATTTGACAGAGAGAGAGAGAGAGAGAGCCAGAGCAGGAACACAAGCAGGGGGAGTGGGAGAGGGAGAAGCAGGCTTCCAGCTGAGCAGGGAGCCTGATGCGGGGCTCGATCCCAGGACCCCAGGATCATGACCTGAGCTGAAGGCAGAAGCTTAACGACTGAGCCACCTAGGCTCCCCTTTCTTTCTTTCTTTTTTTTTTTTTAACATATAATGTATGGTGAGAGCTGTGAATTGTGTAAGACTGATGAATCACAGACCAACCTCTGAAACAGATATATGTTCTTTTCTAATGAGTTCTTCAAACACTACCAGATTATTGTTTTCTGGGATTTTTCTTTACATTAAGTTTAATGGAGCATCTTCCCAGATATTTATGTAAAAAAAAAACTACCCAAGTTCACAAACTTTCCAGCCTCATCCTTTTTCCTCTTTTTCAAAATGGGCCCTGTAGCTGACCTTTTCTATTTGTAACGCCTACCATCTCTCTTCATGTGATTTTCCCAAATAACAGAATATATCCTGCTGTAAAGATAGCCATCCATCCCTTCACTTTTGACCTTTGCAAACTGAAGCCTGATCATTCATTCTAGCTCCATTTGGTTTAGATTTTTCTTCCATCACAACTGAATTTAAATTAGTCAACAATTCATCTCTGATAATTTCTACAAAGAGTTTTATTTCATAACTTCTCTTGCCAATTTTTCAATATGTCAAGTAGTGTTCATAGCACTGAAATGTCTACATAGCTTCAATAATAATAGCGGTGGTAGTAGTAGTAGAAGTAGTAATAGATGGTAGCATTCATGTAAAGTTCATGAGCTGAAAACTGGCCTAAATGCTAAAAATATGTTAATTTTACTTAATTTTATTTATTTTCACAGTAATCCTGCAGGTAGATATTTTTACCCCTATTTTATGATGAGAAAACTGGAGTTCAGAGAGAGTATAGGTAATTTGTGTGGGGCCGCATAGCTTATAAGTAGAAGAACTGGTATTCCAAAACATATCTGTCTGATTTTAAATCCCATGCATTTAATTAAGCATTATGTTCCCCTGCCTTCTATGAGTGCAAGATTACACAAGAAAATTGAACCAACTCTCTAGACTTTGAGATGACAGACCATAAATGAAATATCAGTAGTAATAAATAGTATAAGCAAAAAACTGAGTAATGTAAAAGGAGAACTGGGGAGTGGGGAAGTCATTTTAGATATGGAGACTCAAGGAAGGCTCCTTAAGGAGGCAGCACTTGAGCAGAGGTCTGAAGGAAGTGAGGAACAAGCTATGAAGAAGAGCATTCCAGGCAAAGGAAACAGTAAGCAAAAGCACAGTAGGGAGGAATATATTTGATATATTTGAAGAACATCAAGCAAGGCAGCACGTTAGAGCTGCACCACCCAGTATAATAGCCACTAGCCACATGTGGCTATTTACATTTTGTTAGATTAATTAAAACTAAAAGCAAAACAAAACAAGACTCAGTTCCTCAGTCCTATGAGCCACATTTTGTGTGCTTGATTGTAGCATTGTGCAACACCATATTGGACAGGACATTTTCACCATCACAAGAAAGTAGTGTTGAACAGCCCTATGCCAGAGAGAAATGACAACTGTGAGGTCGCCAGGGCCAGAGTACATAGGGTACTGGCATTCTCTGTCAAGGTGATGGAAAACCCTCACAATGAACTGCTATCATAATCTGATTTAGCCAGAAATATAGTAGGGCTTGAAACCGCCACTATTACTAGAGAGAAGAGAGGCAGTCATATAGTCACATACTAAGTAGGAAAAACTCAGCTCCCAATATATTATTGGACTTTCAACAGAGCATCCCAAATAGCAACACTATCTTAACAACAACCAGAAGAATGCATCCTCAAGAGAACAGTTAATTTACATTTAATTGATGGCTGCCTTCTTCATCAGAGGTGCTTATCATGTCTGAAAGGAATTATGTTGAAGACAATCAACCCTAGGTTAAAGGAGTAAAAAAAAAAAGTGTCGGTTTATCAAATATTTATGGAGTGTCTATTGTAATTGGACCTATTAATTTACAAAGCTTTCTAATAAGTAGTCCTATCACCAACAATTAAATGTTGAATAAGTTATGGATAGGATATACATAAATAGAAAGTTAAAAGTCTAATTCAGTTCCTTATTTACTTGCTGAAATCTCTTTGGGCTGAAATATGATACACACATATACAAATGAACATAAAGATAGTGATGAAGAAATAAAAGTTGTAAATATATTTAAAAGAGACATCAACTTCAACATAAAACCCAAACTTCCTTGCCCGGTGACAAAGCACAACCATAATATGGGCCCATGTTGTTTCTCTGCCTTCAAAACTGGAAATTTTGAAAACACAAGGACAAAATGGTACCATGACAAAAGTCAGCTAAGAAAGATAAAGCAGCTCTTCTTAAACCTCTCAGTGTTCAAATAGATTTTGAAGGCCTCAATGAAAACCAGCTGGGAGCCATGTGTAAAATATAATGGTTTTTGCCTGCAGGGAAGGAAGTGAGATCTTGAATGATTAAGTTCAGGAAAGTATATAATTCACTGTATCATTATGGGGTGAACTGGATTACTTATAATAAGCCAAGACTTTGTGGTCTTTTTTATATAGAGAAAATGAGAAATTATTAGAAAGGTGACTGTAGAAGGTAGCTGATCCAGTGTGGTAATAGGTTAAAACAAAAGTTTCCCAGGTGGATGCATCCCTATCTCTGTGACAAGCCTTACCCAGAGAGGACTGAGCTTCGCCCAGGGCTTCGCCCAGAGCTTCAGGTCCTAAATGGTGACGCTCATCAGTAGAGAGGAGAACACAGACAAGAGGACTTTTGTCTGCATTTATTTTGCGTTAATACTGGAATTATTTTTTTTATTATTATTATTTTTAAATTTTATTTATTTATTTGCGAGAGAGAATGAGATAGAGAGAGCATGAGAGGGGGGAGGGTCAGAGGGAGAAACAGACTCCCTGCTGAGCAGGGAGCCCGACGTGGGACTTGATCCCAGGACTCCAGGATCATAACCTGAGCCCAAGGCAGTCGCCTAACCAACTGAGCCACCCAGGCGCCCCTGGAATTTTTTTTACTTGTTTAATTTACCTCATCTATGACAACAGAATGTAAAATAGTTGATCCAAAAAAGGAAAGCATTCTTCCACTAAAAGTCCTGAGAAAATATATTTACCAGGCAATGAGAACAATTGGTTGGAACACTTGAAAAGCCCCTGTGCATAACTTGATTAGAATTTGTTCAATAAATAAATGAGTGAATGGTGCTATTTTAAAATATACTATATATAAAGTATCATGTAACTGAGATATTAATCTAGCTCTACCCCTAATATTCCCTTCTCCCCAAAATCAGCATTTAAGACAATTAATTTTGGCTCAAAATTCAGTGGGAAGAACTTAGCATTAATGATTGCTAATTAATATAAATATTAATGTAACCACTATATATCGATCTCACTTATCGGACTGCGAGCTACATATTGGCACACCATATGTCTGGCACATGGTAAGTGGTCAGTATGTCTTTGTTCTGCTCTACTGGATTAATTCCATATTCTTTCTCCTTTATTTTCAGACCAGTTATTATTCTTGTTTTACATAACTTGTTATTATTTTTCTTGTTATTATTACATTTTGGCAAAACTATGTTTAAAAAGTAAATAAACTGTCACTCATAGGAACTTAGATCTACTGGGTATCTGAAAGCAAATATGATATTTTTTTTTATCATTTCTTATTTTTTAAAAATCGCAGGGCATTGTATAACCCCTATAATAGCATGGTACATAAGCTGTGAGCAGGGGTTTTGGGGTCACAGAGTTTTGGCTTTGAAACCAGTCCTTACCCTGAAAAGCACATCTGCTTACTAGCCTTGCAATTCTGAGCAAGTTACTTTCTCTGAGCCACAGAGCTTGTTAATGTAAAATCTTCCTTCTAGTGTTATGAAGATTCTGTGAGATAATGCATGCTAAGTACTTAGCAGAGTTCTCGTCATAAGCAAGACTTCTGTAAGTAATAACTCTCATGAAAAAATGAGAGGAGGATTTAAGAATGAGTAGTATAATGCCTCATGTATTTTTCTCTCAGTTATGCTTATCATAAAAATTAGCAACAATTTCAGAGATCTGTTTGTCCTTCTCACTCCAAAGATCTGCAGATCTACAAACGGGCATGTCTACCAGTAAGAGTCCCTATTTCTTTAACTCATATACTACATACATCTTTGTTCTTTAACATGGCCCCTAACGCAGATAAGTTGCCTTTTGAGCATCTGTCACATGGAATTATATCTCATAGTCATAGACCCGTTCAAGGTGACACCTTCTATACGCACAGCCTGGGATCCTTTTAGGAACGCATACTTTATCAGTGGTTCTTAAAATGTGGTCCATGGACCCCTGGGGAAATCCTGATTCCCTGTCAAGAGGTCTAGAACATCAAAACTATTTTCATGGCAAAACTAAGGCATTATTTGCCTTTTTGGCCATGCTGAAATTTATACCAATGGTATAAAAGCAACGGTGAGAAAACTGCTGGCCTGTGAAAGTAAATTAAGTCAATAGCACCAAACTGCACTGGTAGCTGTATTCTTCACTGCCATATGCACATGGTAAAAATGCCACTTCCATTTAGGAATGTCCTTGATGATGCAGTAATATATTATTAATTATATTAAACTCAACCCTTGAGTATACCTCTTTTTAAAAGTCTGTGAGGAAATGGGAAGTGCACATAAAGAACTTGTATAGAATACTGTAGGAGGATGGTGGTCATGAGAAAGAGTGCTTGTGTGACTATCTGATTTGCAAGCTGATCTAGCCACCTTTGTCATGGAATCTCATTTTTACTTGAAAGAACAAATAACAGACAAACAAAAAATGGTTATTCAGACTTGGGTATCTGACAGACATGTCCTTAAAAATGAAGTGAGCCTGCCACTTCAAAGAAAATAATCTGACAGTATTTTTGCCAATGATAAAATTTGACCCTTCAAGCGAAAACTAAAATTTTGGAAAACATGTAGCTGCTGCTATATGCTTAACAGCTCCCCAATACTTAAAGACTCTCCTGATGATAGTGGCAGTAATTTAACAAAAATTTTTATATATGTCATACAATGGGGGTGCCTGGGTGGCTCAGTTGGTTGAGTGTCCGACTCTTGATTTCAGCTTGGGTCAAGACCTCAGGGTCCTGAGATTGAGCCCTGCATCAGGCTCTGTGCTCAGTGGGGAGTTTGCTTGAGATTCTCTCTCTCTCTCCCCCTCTGCCCTTCCCCCCGCTTGTACTCCCTCTTTCTCTCTCTCAAGTAAATTAATCTTTAAAATAATGAATAAATAAATTAAATAAATAAATAAATGAATAAATGACTAAATAAAGTCATACAATGAAATGTGTTAACATTTGGAAGATCCACATCACTCAGTAAATCAATATTCTCCAAACGACCAATGCGTGGTATTACGTAATTATGTCTAGGTAAAAGATCCATTCAAAGTGCAAGGCAGACCAATGAGTTATAAAGTATGCAAGTTTATCAGTATGACTTTAGATTCCACTTTGCAACTAACTTTTATGAAACTACCATTTGCAAGGTTCTCCTGTAGTAACAAAGAAAAATATCACAATTACCTGGAAAGGCTATTAAAACACTCCTCCCCTTTCTAATCATTTGTCTGTGTGAGGCTTGATTTTCTTTTACTCCAAACCAAGCCACATATTGTATCATATTAAATGCAGAAGCGATTATGAGAATCCAGTTCTCATCCATTAAGCCAAACATTTAAAATATTTGCAAAACAATGGTACTCTTTCCTTTTTTTTTTGTTTTGGAAATACAGTTATTTTTCATAAAGATGTAACATTTACGCATATTATTTACAATTATTTTTTAAATTAATAAACATTTAAAACTTTCTCAGAATTAATTTCTAATGTGGCAAAAATTGATAGACACATTATTACTGGAGTCCTCAATAGTAGGAGTGAAAGGGGATAGTGAGACCAAAAAGTTTGAAAACTCTCTACTACATGAATCACACTCAAAAGATAACCCTGTTTTTCTCCTAATGAAAACAAAACATTTAATATAAAACGCAGAATGTCCCCTTCAGTTAAAAACATCCTTACTTCTGCCAAGTCACCAAGGAAGGTCTTAGAGAATGGGTGTAAGAGAAATTACACGTGCGTTATGATTTGTCTCTTGAATTTATCCCTCAAAAACATTTTCGCAGGCAAAACATTCTCTTAGATATACAACTCAGCACTATTTCTAACTTCAAATGATGTTACTTGAGTTGACTCTTAAACGGTCATAATTTCACATCCTAACACTACTATAAGACTTATTAAAAACCATGGTTTAGTTTTGTTGCTTTTTTTGGATTATACAGTATCCTAAGGTCAAAACTCAGGAAATCTGTTATTAAAAAAAAAAAAAAAGAAAGAAAACAAAAAAAACAAGTATCCATGAAGTGATGACAAATTGCAGACTACAGGTGTTAGATTACATTTTGACTCCAGGCAGGTTTAATATAAGTTGGTCTCCTTTTACAATTGCTCTTAGCACATATAGCTCTACGAAGGTGATTTAAAAGGAAAAAAAAAAAAAAACAGAGAGAGAGAGAGAATAAGAAAAAAATTTAAAAAAAAAGTGGTGCTCAGTAAAAGAAGAGCATGTCAGGAGAAATCAATACAAACAAGCAAAATGGCAGGAAGTCTGACATGGAAATATGTGTTCAATTTCATCCAGCCTTAGTCTGAATTTCCTTTAATATTGTAACCAAGATGGTATTGGAACATCGTGTATGTTTTTAATGCAGTTTAATAATTGTTTCTCAAAATAAATACTTTGGTCAAAGATAAAAGCATAAAAACACTGTGACACAATAATCTGTTAAAATAAACTTAGGGGATGGAGGAAGCATAGTTCTTAAAACAGCCTTTGGCTTATATCATTTCCTTTTTGGTAACAAATTGAGAACAACTATACCAACAACTTTGGTATGGTTTGGAGGGCAAAAAAGAAAAAAAAAAGAATGTTGCAGTCATTAATCCAACTATTGGGAGTGGCCAGAATCTGCAAATACTGCAGAGGTGGCTGGGCGAGCTGCTTTTTCAATATAAGGAGATGAGCTGACAGACAGTAAATTAAGCAGGCTCAAGATGTCAAGATGACTGTATCTCATTCAAACAGATACCATGCCACATAAAAAACAATCATCTCTCCTGTCAGAATCTAAGAAAGGTAAAACATGTACATATATTGAACCTAATGGCAATCAGACCTTTCCCTCCATCAGCATCATCTGTTAAATTAATTTATTTGACCATCAAGGGCCTAACATGACCAAAACCATTCCACAAATGTGACAGACATAATCCATGAGAGAATCCAGGAAGAACAAACTCTTCAGGATGGTCCAGGCCACAACCATGTGTCCTTCTGCCTGGGAGAAACTACCTCCCAGCCCACCCACCCCAATATCATTTGCCTGACCCCCATGAGCTTTCATTTCCTCTCCGTTCCCATACACCTCCACTGCCTTTCAACAATGTCTTCTCAAATCACAAAGCTTAGCCGAAAAATTCACAGAGAAGGCCTATCTTTTGAAGACCAGATTCAAGGTATGGGTATCATCAAAGTGTCTTTAGAGACCTTATATCTGAACTAAAATGAGATAAGAGTAAGATGGACATGACCAGATCTGGCACTTACCTCTGGGATTCTGATTTTTAAATGAACACATGATTTGTCTCATGGGTATAATCAAGAAAAGAGTGGCTTTTGCACTAGCATGAATGAAAGAAAAGCTCTTAAGTCACCTTAAAGACACCACGGTAACTAAATGAAAAGGGTAGAAGGTTAGGATGACTTGAATACCAGAAATTCATGGTGGTATTAAAGAACCAACCTAGAAGTTCATAATACCTCATCAATGACAAAAGGCCAAGAGAAAAGGACGTGCAAAGGGTTCAAAAGAAGAACAATCCATTAGAATTCTGAAACAGTTAATCCAGTTAACTAAGTCAGTCTCAGGTGAAGTAAAATGTGGCCCAAATGAAAATAACTTCATCAAATGCCAGTAATACATGACCCAGTGAGATTTGAAACTTGAGTTTTTAACAGAAATTCAAGGTAAGCTTAAAAGAAAAGAATACAGCAACTACTAGGTTTAACCAGAGCAGAGTTTTGATTCCTTTTAAGTGAAAACATGTTAAATGGAGGTAAAGAACAGATACATTTTGCAAGAACAGACATCATGTGGCCAGCCAAGGACTGTGTCAATGAAGACTCGTAATGATTCCTAAGGTGAATTCAAGAGAGTGAATTCAAGCCATTTCCAAAGCAGTGAAATAAACCCTTACTCTCCCCGATTTACACACAGATGATCTAATGTGACTTGGTAGTCCTATGTCAAATTTCTATAATTATTTAAATCCTATAATTAGGATATCATCAAACGCTTCCTATCATTTGGACTTCTTGTTTCTTAGAAACAACAACGAACGAATCTCATGGTGCCAACAGCTGCCACTGCATTTATTTGTCAGAGGAGGAAATGAATATGTGAGATTGAGCTCTGACCCCCAAATCACACACCTGTGAGACTAACATGTAACTAACATGCTTACTGCTCTTAGCTGGCAAATGGAGAAAAATACAAAAATATGTTCTGTTTAAATGTAAGTTTTAACACAAATTCATGTTCGTGTGAATGAACATCTAGTTAAAATATAAAAATGACACTAAGAATGGCAGAGGATACTATTCAATGTTTCAAGTGTAGAGATGAAAGTGAAGACAAAGAAGTTAGGATAAATTAGAATACATTATGGAGAAGTTCCTCTCCTAAATGTTAATTTTGAGTGGGTTATAAAGGGATTTTTCCTTTTTCTGTCTTTGTGTACCATTTTTAAAAGCATATACCCAAGCTTGTCAAAATTTGCTGGTATAAAAAAGAGATACTCTTCCTGATAAAGTTCAGCCAAGATAAAAAAAATCCCCATAGTTGTGATGGCATTTATGTGTTAACACAATTAGTGACACTGCAGTTATGCTGTTTTCCAAGTTCCTTAAAGAAGAGGGTTTAAATTACTTATGGAGAAAGGGTGTACGGATTACATTCTTTACTTGGGGGGAGAAAGAAGAGAGAAGGTAATCCATGTGCTTGAGGCCTCACATGGGCTCTTCAGAATCCCATGATAGGCCACATTTTCTGTATAATTTTTACAGTTGGGGCACTCAGAAGTCAGAACAATCTGACAGTTATGGTTAGTGAAAATATTAGATGTTCGCCAATAAAATACTACCTCAGCATATTTTTCGCTTTCTGGATGTAACCACTTAATAACAGGACTAGAGAAAACTGTACTGTGTGAATCAAACACATAAAAGTACAAATATTCCTTTTATAGAAAGCAAATCTTAAGCAGTGCATTATAATCAACCATTCTGGTAAAAGACAAAATATCTAGCATTACCACACCACTGACATATTATGGTTTATTATACCCTAAAGTCCAAACTGGGTAAACAAAGTCAGATGATCAAAGAGGGGTTTTCTCCTCAGACTGTGAGGTAAAGGCCACAGATCTCTAGGGAAGATTCCTTGTGGTTTACCAATGAAAAGGTGTCAAGTGAGAGCTTATCAAACACAACCGTTAGTTTTCAACTTCATTTAATTTCATCTGAGACTGGATTTCTTCGGTATTATCTTCTTTCAAGAGAAAAAGAATATGGAAAAATTAAATGATGTGAGGTAAAACTCCCCAAAGGTTAATTCTAGAGTACCCTTTTAAATTCTAAACCACTTGTAATTCATTATGCAGACACTGGTTTTACATCCTCCACATGAATGATCTTCCTAACTGAAACCAAGTAGGGGGAAACCTTTGCTTCTGAGCTCTGTGGTAAGTACACGGGGTGAGAGGTGGAAAGCAGACAAGACCAGGCACTGTTATTTAGACAGTGGTTTCCTCAAAAAAATAAAGCTGCTCCCAGAGCACCAAGGATGGTCACTGGGAAGAAAAATCTCAGTTCCTAATTCCCAGGGGTGAAGCAACTAGATCGGCAATTCCTTTTCCCACAAGAAAGATTCCAGTCTCCGGGCTGTGGATGAACCATTCTATTTCCAGGAGGCCAGTCACGCAGCATCCTTACCCTCTGTACCACATCGCCTTGGCCTTTCAAGCCTATTTGCTTACCCTGTGTAGGTCTTTAGACACTAGAACTGTCAAGTCATTATACTTTCAAATATGAATTTGCTTGGGGGGGGGGCTTACTTTAATAGCTGAAAACTCAGTACAAAACATACTTACAAATAACATTAACAGGGAATTAATCATTAATGCTCTCAGCTGGTGCCCTGAGACCTCCTCAACCCAACTTGCCCCAGCCACAATCTGAGAGTTCTTGCTGACTCTTCCCCCTCATCTGAAACTCCACATCTAGTCAATCCCATGTGCTGCTGATTACTGCTCTTAAACAGTCCTTGGATTAATTTTTCCCTTTTCCCTATGTACCCCATTACTGTTATTCTGTCCTTGATAATCTCTCTTGTCTGAATTACTACAACTTCCTCCCAACAGGCCTCCTGCCATGGCCGACAGAGCATCTTGCCAAAGGCCTTCAGTGGCCTTAAGATGGGTCAAGGTCTCTCGCATATCCAAGAAGGCCCTGAGACCTGACTGTAGCTTTTGTCCCTGTTCCTGTCCTTGTTCTTCAACCCCTGCCTTTTGGGCAGTGCTCTAAAGCTGGAGCCCACCCTCATGCTGTTTTGTCCCTCTGACCTCTGCGCCCTCACTTCTGCTGTCTCCTTTACCCAGAAAGCTCCTCTAATGAGGAATTCTGTAAGCGGCACTACTTCCCGGAAGCCTTCTGGGTCCTCCTGCTCACCAGGTTATGGGCAAACATGTCCCACTTCTACGCTTTTCTGTCTCTGTACTTACATACTATATTGCAGTCACCTGTCCTCATACCTGTTTCTCCATGAATCTGTGTGCTCCTTAGGGGTAGATTCTGTGTTACATTCATCTCCACACAGCACAGGGTTCAGGTACTATGTTTCTAGTGAGCAGTTTATCCTAAAATTTCCAGAATTCTTCTGTATTGGTAGTAGCCATATGCTACAAACCAAAAGTCTTCTTAAAATTTAGAACACATCTAACAGCTCTAAGGGGAGAAGAGGTGAGTTCACATACGTGCTCATTACAAAATACACTTATTACTGGCAAGATTTGAATTACAACAGTTTGTAGTAACACGTTAAATTCACATATACACTTTGCATGGCTAACAATACCACACAGGGGCTCACGCAGTTCTTCAATTTCCCCCCACATCGGCTGGCGTTCAGAGATATACCTTTAGGGGGTTACTATTCTCAGGGATAAAAACTGATACATTCATCAGTTTGCTTCACTCCCCCCCTCCCCAGTCTGTAGAAATATTTCTACTCTCAACAGAGCTCAAAAGGCCTACAGCAGTTTCTCTGACAAAAAAAAGTTGCTGGAGACAAAATAGCAAAACAGCAAATAACAATGACAGAATCCATATAAGACAAAGAAAGGGAACCTTTAAAAAAGAATATACAAAAACTAGATATATTTGCTTTAAAATGGATCATCTGTATCCTAAGAAAAGCCTGAGACAAAATGGCTCCCAACCGAGAAATGTGAAAGACTGTTGCCTATCTACAAAATGCTACGGAAAGCACTAGAGGTCTTTTCTAAAACAAATATTAAACACCAAAAATGATTATCTTTGGAGTATAATGAATGATATCAACCCACATGTGAAGAACCCACCAACAAAGAAAAGTAACAAAGTTAATTCAAAATCTATATTTTTGTCCCCACTTTGATTCAGTCTCTGTAGTTCTAACACCACACAATCCAAAGTAAGGCAAAATGGTTTAAAGTTAGGACCAGGCACTGCCTTTGCTGTTTCCTACCTGCCTTGGTAGCTCACTTAGATTTTGTTAAAGTTTGTTTTAAAAAACATTCAACTAAAACTAAACAAATCATGGAAGTAGCTCATTTAGATTTTGTTAAAATTTGTTTTTAAAAATATTCAACTAAAACTAAAGAAATCATGGAAGTACAGAAAATCTAGATGCTAAGCAGAAGCTAGCACACTGGCACTGACGGAGACCAACAAGCATGCGGCATTAGAGAATGTTTGTGTTGTCAGGTGCTGTGTGTGTACGAGGTTTTACAGGACCACCCTTACTGAAAGGACCGCCGTTAGCTCTGTCAGGCTCTCTGCTGGAACTGTAATGCCAGACTGAACAAAAAATTGTATGAAAATTCTATTACCGCATTAAAACACTTGATCATGTGTTCCCTCAAGATTCCCAACTTTCTATTTCTGAGAAGAGAACAGATTTAATGAGGTATTTTCAAAGTGGAGCTGGTAAAGGGAACATTTGTGAAAAGCACTGCCAAAAAGACAATTCATTTGGTAGACACAGAAAAGGCAAAATTTACCGCATATACTGCAGCAATGGGTATTAAACAATCATCTCTGGATAAACTCTACAAATCAATATGGTCCTTTTGGTCTAAACTACAGACGGCATTGCCTAAAGGAAATCTCTAAGGTCAACCAGCAATTAACTGAAAGGTTTTGATTGAAAATGCTATTGACTGCTTTCATATCAGACAGCTTCTTGGTTATTATACTGCATGGGCTAAGTAGGTGCCAAGACATTAAACTGTCAATAATCTATTAATACTGGAGTGTTACGCGTACTCCCCCTGAATCTGCAGGCAAAGATATTCAAGCCAAGTACCCTGCTTAGAACTAATGCAAATTCCCCAACCCTGACAGAAAAATCATATCTTTATTACCTCTCAGCTTAAATGCCTAGGAGTGTTGACAGACTATAAGAAAAATATTCAGATAATAAATGCTTATTCAGATGAGTTAAACTAACATTTGTTTTTCAAAGAATTGCTAAAGGGATGGCGAACATGTCCTAGAATCCGACTTTCTTTCTAAGCCATATTTAACAGTTTCTAAATTGAATGTAATAAACACTTTACAAAGAGAAATGAGAAGTTATTTAAAGTGAGGCTCATAGGTCCCTGCCACTCAGCATCTGGAAAGCAGTTATACATGCGGGCGGTGGGGCGGGGGGGGGACTTTTAATGAATTTAATAGAGAAAAGCACTTTAATTAAATGCTGTCAAAGTGGATTGTATTAATGACTGCACACAGAGGAATTTAAAGCAAGCCAAGTTTATTTAGCAAATAGAAACTGGGCGCTCGAGGCCTGCAAGTATTTATGTTTCCGCAGTTGCAGTACATCTAGGAGATGATGATGGTGCCAGATGAAACCATTGAGTTATTAGATATGATTTTATTTATTGTGTATTATTAAAGTTTCAAAGGCCTCGGGGGAATTAATTTCATTTTCAAAATTAAATACCACATTTGATCGGAAAGGGTTAAGAAAATATTGTCCCCCAATTTTTTCCCTTCTCTGGAATTCTGATGCAGCTGAACGGCTAATGCGGACGACGTTTTCCAGGTTTATCCAGTCAGAATTCACTCCACTGCATAACAGTGCCAAAGAAATCGATGACAGTATTTCTTCTATGACTTTTTTCTGTTTTTTTTTTTTTCTTTTCAGTGATTTGCCACTAAACATAATTCATTCTATTACACATAGCTATAAGCTGAAAAATGACCAAAGCTCCTAAAAATCTCCATGAAAATTTGGTTGCCATAACTTTCTTAATGAAAAACATGAGTAGCACAAACTTCTACAAAGGAAAAGGTATCAAATGTTTGACTTGGGGCAATAGGGAAAAAGGGGTCTTCCTCAGTGTCTTCTATTCAGAGGCTGACCACAGAACAAACCTATTATTAATGATAATATTTTAAAACTAAACAAAGAAAATATGAGCCTTAATGCATGAAAGCTGTACAAGATTGGAAAGCTGGTCTGGCTGGAAAATACTGTGTGTGTCAAAATGATTTTCTCTACCGTTTGTAAAAATGTAATTATCCATGATATGCTATTATCCATGATATGCTACAAGGGTGAGGGATTTCAAGTAAATCCATTGGAAGCTGAGGATTCGCCTTTGGTCTTTAGTTCCTGACACCAACATGTCTGTGAGATCACAAACCACTGCCATGATTTACCACATCCTTCTTGCAGTTATATATACACTCTTTCAGTCCGTCCTTAGATTTTAATTCAAAACATGAGGAAGGGGGAGAAGGGAAACGTGAGGATGGAAGAAAAAAACAAAACAAAAAACCCAGCACCTATTTCCTTTCAAGAGCAGAGTAATGATCACAAATGAAGACTTTCAACTTTCTAAATAAATAATCTGATTTTTAATCCCCGCCCCCCCCAATTCAAGCTATTTATTAATATCATATGTTAGATCTGTGTCTTTGTAGTTCTGGAGCTTATAAAGAAACTCTGCTTTTCCCATCTGTGCCAAGATGTTTCAGACTAGTCTTTGAAATGCTGCAAATGCAGATGAATATGACATAAAATAGGAACTGATTCCATACACATTCTATATGTGAGTAATGGCAACACAGAGCACAGATGCTCGTACATGTTCACAGTGTCCTGTACAACCCTGCTTCATACACACAAGTATGTAGAGATCATCCAAGCACAGCATGCCATCTCTAATATGTTTGTTCTAGGAGCTCGAAAGCAACTGCAAATAAAATGACAAGAAAACTTCTTCTCCCCTGGTACATCAGTGGTTCTAATATGAAGATATATGAAAGAATCATCAACTGATAGAACATATCGGTGCATTTGATCCAGATTATGTTTTACAAGCCAAAGAATTCATCAATTTGCTTCCCTCCTTTCATTACTAAGTAAGTGATTGCATTAACGTACAGCACACCCATTTAACTATTTTAGCTCTACCTTTTTGGGAGGCTTTCGTGTCCCATGCACAAACTCAAATGAGGATTTCTCTCAGAAGGATATCCTTAAATCATGCCTTACATAGAAATGGTTGACATTTGTCACCATAATCCCTTTCTACTCTTCCATTACCATACTTTTGAGTATACTGCTGACATGAATTGTCCAAAAACTGGAATGAGGAAAACCGTATTTAAAATATCATCTGCATTTACATATTGTACTTACATGTATGTGCTCACTTTATAGTATATTCCGTTCATTTAGATTACAACAGAAATAAGAAGATCTTTCCATAGCCAATATATTTCTTTAGGAATTCACATCATAGATTTTAGCTCCCTAAGATTAGGGTACCTTTTAAAAAACAAGTGACTTCTCATTGTGAAATAAAGGATTCAGTTTATCAGATCTTAGAAAGTAACTATGTTAAAGTAACTTGTCCTTTTTTCTACCTCAAACCTGTTGGGTGTTCAGCACTACGAAATCAGACTAGGAACTCATCATTCTACATGGTTCTGATTCTGCAAAATGAGTCTAACCAGATACTCTAGTTAGCCCTGAATATTATATACACAAAGAAATACAAACTTCCTTGAATGCAAAAACATAAATTTAAACTAAAGGAGAGTATGAAGGGGAAAGAGTAGAAACAATGACTGCTTAAATAAACTGTTTTCTATATCTGGGTGATTAAGTGAGCTGTATACTACCAAAAGCCATTCAGTTCTGGAAACACCTTTCTTTCACACAATGGTTTTTGGCATGTCTTTATGAAAAATAAATATATGGATAGCCACAGGGCTTTATAAAAAAAAAAAAAGTTAAACTGGAGTCTTTTCCGTTTTGTGCCTGGTAAATGTGTAGCAACTGGCTCTCTAGAGAAAAAAACCCCAATTGGATCATTTGCCAATTTTCGTAGTGTGAATAATCCCACCATGGCCAGTTCCATTCTACTAAGGGTATAACAACTGCCTCTCAAAATTCCTGAAAATTTAACAATCAGTGCCTGCTAGCCAGTTTAAGTTTACTCCAGCGCACCCTGAGTCTGCTATAGAAAGTGATACCCATCCGCCTCTGCCTCCCAGACTTGCTCACTGGAATTCCTTTGCCTGGCCTGACTTACCTGTCATTTTCCTCGCCCCAAAGTGATTAGAATGACCCTCATGTGATACACAATTCGATAAAAGATTCCATATCAAAAGGTGAAGGGTTATATGACTTGCAGTGAATTGGATCTAGAAACAACTTGTGAGGAAATTGAACTTATGACCTTAGAACTGTCAAATCTACCCAGTTTGCTTGATCTCCCATTTCTAGGGTTAAACTGAGTAATAATAAAATAAATGAATTTCAGAACTTTGGCAGTTTTCCTTTAATTGAAAGTGTGCTTTTCTATCATTACAAGGGGAAGTTCCAGACTTCAACTTAATAAAAATCAGCGGTAGTTTTCAGCCACATTAGATTTCCACACTAAACAGAAACAGCTGAGAAGCCACAGTAGGTAGGTTTGGTTACAATAGTTTAAAATTCAGTGGCTGGCTTTCTCTTGCAATTGTCATAACTATGAATCATAAGAAAATCAACTGGATCTTTCTGAGCCGATACAAGGTGTGCATCATCTGTTCTTTTGTTGCTGATTTGTTTCCCCAAAATCCATGTGAACCTCCCAGAAGCAATGTGGTTTTGCTTTTGTTTGTTTTTTACATTTTCATTAAAATACTCAAAACAGGAATCAGAAATAGATAAACCAACTCACAGAATGAGTGTTTCAGATAGAAAGAGTCTTTGAGATCATCTAACCCATGTTGTAACAGTTTACAAAACAGTAGAAGGAAACTAAGGGATAAAACCCATCATCCAAAGTCACATGCTCAGTCCTAGTGACTAGCGTCTATGTCACTTTTGGGGCCCTTTTCTTTACCATATCTTCTTTTTTCTTATTTTATCAGAATGGTTGTTTAAAAATAGAGATAGAAAGTAGTAGTTTAGGGACACCTAGGTGGCTCAGTCGTTAAGCGTCTGCCTTCGGCTCGGGTCATGATCCCAGGGTCCTGGGATCGAGCCCCGCATCGGGCTCCCTGCTCAGCGGGAGGCCTGCTTCTCCCTCTCCCACTCCCCCTGCTTGTGTTCCCTCTCTCTCTGTCAAATAAATAAACAAAATCTTTTTAAAAAATAAAAAAATAAAGTAGTAGTTTATTCTTTGCAAGATGTTCTAACTCCTGAAATAGTGACCAGAAAGTCTTGAGGCGGAAGGGGGTGGTAACAAACACATACAGTAAAATTTTAAGTATTTGAGAACCTTTTACGTCATACTACACTTGGATTTAAGCAAATCCCAATCATCTATTTTAAATGTGTTTTTAAAAAATTATAATCAGGGGCGCCTGGGTGGCTCAGTTGGTTAAGTGACTGTCTTCGGCTCAGGTCATGATCCCAGGGTCCTGGGATTGAGCCCCGCATCGGGCTCCCTGCTCGACAGGGGGCCTGTTTCTCCCTCTCTCTCTGCTGCTCCCACTGCTTGTGCTCTCCTGCTCTCTCTCTGCCAAATAAATAAATTAAATAAATAAATAAATAAATAAAATCTTAAAAAAAAATTATAACCAGAGGCCTTCCTTTCAAAAAAAGTATTTATGTTTGTTTCAACCATTATGTAAGCAAAACATCACAATTTTCCAAAATTAAAATCAAATGGTTGTACTTTTTATCAAGTCCTTAGCCCTGTGTCTTTCAATCACAGAACCATCATTTATGCATCTGTTGTGACCTGCACTTCAAATAATTTGTCACCATCAATAGCAAAATTTGCAAGTGTTTTACTTTTTGTCTTTTGTTTTGCTTTTGGTAAATTAGAGTTGATTCTACGTTCCTTCTACAATGACACTATTCATCTATACTTGCATTCTTGTTTACTTGCATATGAGGGAAAGAGATAGAAGTGCAGGTAGTGATACCAGGAACTGAGTCACTTACATGAAAACCACCCATTATCATTTGCAATATGGAGGACCCATTAAAGAGTGTGCTAAGATCTTAGTGAATTTCACATCTTTGCTCAACATATCACTACATAGCCTGCTCTGCAAAAGTCTATATTCATTTCCCTGCTGGCCTCTAAGCAACTCAAGATCAGAGAAAATTTATTTCCCCCTGTGTGAGTCCATCAGAGGCCAGTACAGAGCTGCTGATGTGTCAGATGCATACTTAACACTACACCAGAGAAACTCAAACATCATCACTGCATGGCATCTTCACACATCTTTTAAGAAGGTTGCAAGAAGGACAGCAGAACTCCCAGAGATTATACAGAAGGTGAGTGGTCTTTTTGCTTTTTTAAGCTTAAAAAAAAAAAAAAAGTACCAATTTGCTTTTGTAATATCCAATGGCATTTTTTATGCCCTAAAGGGATTTTATTCAGAGCTGAGAAGAAAAGGTCTCACTTACTTTCAAGTAACTTATACTGACTTTTTGTTGTTGTTGTTTTAATAATTTTTGATGCGCAGTGAGCATGGGACACTTCAGCCTCTGCCCTTCCAAGGCGGCACCCCTCGCGGCGCGACAGACCATCCTCCCACCCTGGCTCCAATGGGTGGCGGCCAACACGGCCACTCCTCTAGAATAATAACTTTTAAAAGAACTCGGAAATGTAGAAAGCTCAAATAAAACCACACAGCTTGGAGTTTCTCAATCTGTCTCAAAACAATTGTACAACACGCACACAACAGAGGCAAGGCACACTCCCAGGTTTTGCTATAGAATTATACGCTGACCCTATCCTTGGTTCAACTCTGAACTCTTCGGAGTAGAACTGTTTCACTGAGTAGTATTATTCATACTAATAGAGCTCAGATACCATTATTTCTTCTCAGGTGCAATCACTTTCTCATGTAAACCTCAAATAATCCTAAAGATTTGGGGTTATCACTGTTTCCAGAAAACTTAAGTGGCCTCTGCAAGACCCCAGAGCTCCAAGTCCGGTGCTGGCCCTGGAATTCACCCCAGACCTTCTGAAGACCCAATGCCCCCTCCTCTTTGTCCACACTCTTGAAGCTCCTGGCAGAGCTATCCTTTCAATTGACTTGAATAAGCAACATGACAATTTGTATCACTTATGTTTAAGAAAGGAAGAAAAGGAGGTTAAAAGAGATCTTTCATTTGGATATTTTACTTTCTATCAAAATATTTTTTAACTAGGCAGTTCAAAATCTTATAAAAATGGCTGCATTAGTATGTATCTGTGGGTCAAGTTTGTCAGTTCCATCTGCTTCCCAGCGTGAAGCTTCTTACCTCTTTAAGAAGGCAACTGGGACTGGGCTTTCCAAGCCACTCGCATACCCCGTTTCAGCTGCAACCAACTCCCAGATTTACGAACTTGTTTGAGGGACTAGGCCCAAATCAAAGTATGTGAAATTAGCACCCTTGCTCTGACCAAATGATGAGAATTTTATCCATTTTATCCCTCTCTGTAGATGTTCCTACCTGTTTCCTCCGTGAAAATGATGAATACGTTTCAAATCAACAATTATGTATGAATGACAAATACTCTGGGATAAAATTTAAGGAGAAAATGTGAAGCAGGCTTCCATGGTCCTAGAACAGCATGTGTTTTTCTGCCACAATAGCTCACTGTTAAGAGACACCTCACTCTCCAAGGACCACAGCTTTATCAACACATGCCCAGTGAGCCAGGTGGGTTCACTGAAAGACTCGGTTCGGATACAACAATGAATTAGCCTACACCCCACTGCCAAGTAATAGGGTTGCTACTTGGAGAAGTCACCCCGGGTGGAGAGAATGGACATGACCAGGGCAAAAAAAAACGAGTGTCTGTCTGTGTGGTCAGGGAGAAAGTAAGGTGGAGTGGACATATTTATTAACCATTTGTTTTTTACCAAAACCACATTTTAAAATGCCATTCAATCAGTAATTTACATAAGTAATTCTTTCTAGAACTATGTACATCACTCCAGACTCTAGACAATAGATTCAGAAAGTCTGTTTGTTTTGATACTTTCAAAAAGCCATTTTTTAAAGGTAATATCATCTCTCTGGGAAGCTCAACATGTTTTAAAGATATTATCCAGTATATTCGGGAAACAGCTTGAAAAATCAGAGATGGCACCCAAGCATCAGAGAAAGAAACAGAAACTATGGATTCCACTAAATCATAGTCTGAATTCTAGATTAAGGTAAGGTAGCCAGAGGGAAAATGAAATGTTTTAAAAAACACAACTCTGAGTGAAGGAGAAAACTGCTCAATATATGTGCAAAATGTATTATGTTTTATTCACTGTTGTACATGTGCTGCCTAGAAGTAATACCTGGCATGCTGAAGGTGCTAAACAAATAATTGTTAAATAAGTAAGTAAAAATATGAGAATAAAAATAGCCAGCCTTCTCAATCATGTCTGTAACTTGAGGCCTGAAAACAGTTTTATCAATCAATTTTAATCATCTTTACCAAAAGCCAGACTTGATTAGATATCTATACAAGTATAAAGGAATGTATTTTCCTTCTCACAGAGGAAGTGTAGCGAGGCCCTTGATTAGAACAATGACACATCAAAATCCACAAATGCCTTAATATTAGCTTAAGTTTATTGTTTTTTTTGGGGGGGTGCATTCTAATGCACTATCTTAGTCTATTTATTTTGTCTCCTTTTTCAATTTGCTCCACACTGCTCATATTTAACCAGTTTGCCCCTTCACAAAATTAGCCATTGCCCCCTGTTCTTTCAGATTAAAATATATATATATATATTTCAGATTATTGAAAAGAAAAAAAGGGGGGGTAGGAAGGAAAAGAGGAGGGAGGAAAAAATAGCTACAATGAGTTGGCTAGTAGAGTAGCAAGAACATCCCCTAACAAATTCCATAGCAATATTTTTAAGACAACTAAGCTTCATGTTCAAAAGTACTATCTTTAGTCTTATTTTCCTATCGGAACATCAAGAAAAGGCCAAGGTGCTAAAGGTTTTGTCTTATACCTGGTTTCACTTAGTATCAGCAGAAGGAAAAAGACTATGACAATGTGTACAAGGAGAATCCTCCTGTCCTCGAAACTTGAACAAACGGACACAAAGGAAGATAATTTACATTAGTGGTTTCTGAGCACTGGGTATTGCAGGTACTCGTATCAATGAGGAGCATTTGTACCAACAGAAATGACACAGCTAATCCCTTCTCTTCGCCTTACCTATCGAGCAGTGTTAGGCCAAGTGCCTTCTATTCAGTGTTAGGACCTAAAAGAAATGAGCAGTGTATCAGTAACCAACAGCATGAGCTGAAGGGACTGTGCTGCCTCTTGAAAAATGCAAAATATCAAAATTAGGCTATTATTTAAAGAAACATAGCAATTACAGAAGAGCAAGCTGCTGAAGAAATCAAGGTTCTCTATGTTCCCACAGGGCAGGAAAAGACTGGAAGAAGTGGAACCCAGTTCACGTCCAACCAAGGGCTAACCCTGAACGCTTAACTTGGAAGGTGGTGTGTTATTAAAGTTCGGCCACTCATAGGGAGAGCTCTGCTTGGCAAAAACACTAGGACAACCCTATGAGGAATGAGAAGCAATAAGCTAACTCCAATTATTAAAATTGTAAGCCTAGTAAATTGTTGACCTCACTTTAAAGAAATAAATAGGCAGATCCACATTACTATAAAATTTTAAGTTTAATTTTTATCAGTATCTATAGCACAGTGCCTGAATACATGGAAGGAAGGACATGATAAATGTAAGAAAAACTGCAATAAAATAAAAAGGCATAATACTTTGGATATATAGAGAGCTTAAAATCAATCTTAGGCATTTGTTTCCTACTCCTTACATGTCTATAGCATTTCACATTTAAAAAGTCAAATAAATCTCCCTTGATATGAGAATTTTATATGAGACCTGTTAATCATCCCTGCAACCATCTACCCTGATAAATGCAGGGTTATAGGAGCCATGATCCACTAAAAGGCTCTAACTTTCTGGCCCAAGGGCAGCCCATTCACAAGTTACCTGCAGATGGTCTATAGCCAGTATTAACTTTCTACTTCCCATTCTTCTTGAGTTTATTCTAACATTCTCCCCAGTGGAGTTCTTCTTTTACAATGCAGTGCCTTCTACATTAAGCATTCACATGACTGACTGGAAATTAAATTTCAAGACAGTTTGCCTTCATGAGGATGAGGTGGACCAGTCAATTATCCTGTTATAAAAATTTAAAGTAGTAGTAAATACAGAGTGGGAAAAAGAAGCTGGATTTGATAAAGGCATAGAAAAAAGTCATGAAGTAGAGCAGAGGTCATAGGCCAGTCAAGGTTTTGAGGGGGAAGGATTATAATTCAAAGAAACTATGAGTAGTAAACAGAAGTTATATGATAGACAAAGATATAAATGATAAATTAGATGATGATGGGAAGAAAAGCTTGCTAACAGAAGGATTCTGACGTGGGGAAGAGGTATGTTACATCAAGGTTAGCAAAGGAGAGGATGAACCCATGAATTTCCATGAATGCTGAATTCCCAGTTCCAGGTTTAGAGAAACCTAACCATATTCATAGTCCCACATCTAGTCCCACATCCGAATTTTCAGGAAGTTCAATCACTCTCCATTTCCCTTAACAAAGCCCTAGTAGTTAAGCTGGAATTCCTGCCTTGCAATAACAAAACAAAATAAAACAAAACAAAAAACAAAACCGCCAAAACTTTAAGAAACTTTTAAAATGTAGGCAGGCAACTTGCCTAAATCTCTAGAAAAGAACAAAGCCATAGTTAATGTCTAATCTACTAGTTTAGCTACTCTTAATGAGCTCCTTCAACTTTCTGACATCATCATTGAAAAAAACCTGTTCACTATATTTTGGAAAAAATAGTCCCAAGATGGAAATGTCCTTTCTTCTAGAATTTGAGGAAAAAAAAAAAAAAAATAGTTGCAAATGACCTCCAAACGTCTTTATTCCTGAATGACAAATTGAAAACTTTGAACATGGTGCAAAGCTGACTGATAACATTATAAATGAAGACTGTTCAAGTTGAATAAATACACGCAGGATGACCTAATATTAATATGAAAAAAGCTAGTGTGGCTCCTCATGGATGGTCAGGGACTCTCAAAGTTTTCCCAAGTGAGGACTTACTTATAAACCAGCTGCTGCAATATGTTATTAAAAATGAAGTGTTCATTTGCATCTCTCCTCAGGACTAGAATAGGGTTTCAACACTCTAGAGTGACCTTAGACAGCACACTTTGAATAGGAGCTTGTAATGAGCCCAAGAGGGGAGAAATTCCAGTAACCTGGTTAGAGATTTGCAAACATCCCTAATTGATTAATTAGCCTATTTATTTTCTTAGAAGTTGTTCTTTTGGAAGCAAATTTAGAAAGCAAGATATGGCCCCTATAGACGGAGTAGAAAGGCGTGATTGATATTCGCACAGCTTAAAGATAGGTTTCAAGTATGCTTAAACATTAGCAGTGAATCACATTTTAAAGCTATCTCAAAAAAAGCTTAATGAAAAGTGGCAAGTTCAGTCACATCAGTTCTCTGACATCACACCAGTAAGTTATAGGTTTCACTGTGCTAAGTATCCTGTAAAGAAGAAAGCTCACAAAACTAAATCTATTCAGTAGAATGATTACAAATTAAATGACGTGCATAAACAGCTTTGCATAGCACCAGACGGCTAATAGTAAGTGTTCAGGGAATGCTAGCTGCTCGTGGGCAGTTCTTTCCAGCACACAGATAAAAATCAGACTCTAGAGATACACAGATGTGCATTTAAGGTCTCACTTGGAGCAGGTTACTTCTCTAGGCTTCAGTTTTTCCCATGTGAGAATATATAAAAAACCACCCTCCTATTTGGTTTTTCATAAGGTTTAAAGAAGATAAGACATATAAAAATCTCACATTTTGAGAGCCTCGTACCCAAAAAGGCTAACTGCTGCCAAGGAAGAAGACCAACAAGACCATCACCAACACCATCATCATCCTCATTGTTATTATTATTCCCAAATTTTATATAGGAAAAACAGAATCAGCCTCATATGTACTTATAATTTTTTTTTTTTTTAATCTTACACTGCTAGGCAGCTAATGGTATTTCTACTCCAGAGTGTCTCTACTTCAGCATTATTAACATTTTTGGCAGGTCATTTTTTTTAGGGGGCTGTCTTGTGCACTGCAGCCTATATGGTAGCATTCCTGGCCCTCACCCAGTAGATACCAGTAGCATCTCCAAGTTATAATAACTGAAAATGTCTCCAGACACTGCCAAATTTCCCATGAAGGGCAAAGTCACCCCTGGTTGAGAACCACTGGTTGACACCAATGACAAGGAATTGCTGGCTTCAAAAATGCTGAGAATTCCCCGGAGTGGGCAGCGATCCAGACGAGCAGAGGTACAATGCTGGTGTCAGCTGTCACCCACCAGGTCTCACATTCTTACTCAGTGTACGGCATGGAATTTTAAAACAAGTACTTGTCAGGAAACCACACAGCAGCAAGCTCAGAATTCCTGAACTTACAAAATAAGCCATGGAAACACTGTGGTGGAAATATAATAAAGCAATAAAACACAAACGACACAGACAGGAACAATTTGGCAAATGCTCCCCAATCAACCCCACTCAGTGACCTAGTCATAGCATGAGCAATGTCCTTTCTTCTCTCTGCATTAAAAGGGGAGTGTGTTCAGAGGAAAGACTGGACGCCAGACATGCCTGTGTTTTCATTCAGCAGGCGATTCTGGCTTCGAGCAAGGCTCAATGTCTCTGCTCCAGTCTTTCCAACTATAAAATGGAGTTGGAAATAATGAATACCCTGAGTTAACTAGTTTTGATTTTAAGTTGAGGATATCCACTCACTATAGGCCCTCAGGTCGTAATAACCACTAGGGGGGAAAATCACTATAACCATGAGAAATAATTTTGTCTCTGACCTTCTGTCATGAAAAAGTGGAATTTATTTCATCTTTTTCATGGAATGTTTTAGTTTCCCATGTCATCTCACCTATGTTGGCCTTCTTTGTGCTATCTATACAAGGACTAAAAACATTATGTACATCGGTATTTATTTTTTCATTATCAACCTCGGAAGGAAACTTTTTAGGCATTTCCCCCCCCTAATCATCTCCCTTGCTTCATTAAATTTTAATACCAGAGATACTGAATATCTCTTCATGTACCGTGTCCCTTTGAAAGGCCACAAACCATTATAAAGTGAGACGTTTATGCTTCCCAAGAATCCATTTTCACTCCCTAAGGCAATATTACCCCCACTGAGGGCCATGGTAAAGATAGATCTAGTTTATAATGTGTTCAGAGCCTGGAAAGTCACCTTCTACACAGAAGGGATTTTTTTTTTTTTTTTTTAAGTAATCTCTACACCCACTGTGGGGCTCGAACTCATGACCCTGAGATCAAGAGTCACATGCTCCAGACTGAGCCAGCCAGGTGTCCCTGCACAGCAGGGATTTCGATGAGAGTTTCTTTTTTTTTTTTTTTTTTTTTTTTTTTTTTAAGATTTTATTTATTTATTTATTAGAGAGCGAGCGAGAGAGAAACAGCATGAGAGAGGAGAGGGTCAGAGGTAGAAGCAGGCTCCCCGCTGAGCCGGGAGCCCGATGTGGGACTCGATCCCAGGACGCTGGGATCATGACCTGAGCCGAAGGCAGTCGCTTAACCAACTGAGCCACCCAGGCGCCCTCGATGAGAGTTTCTAAAGAGACTTAGAATACTGGAAAGAAAACTGGAGAGAGCAGGTAACTCAATATGACATCAAAGCCGGGCCTCACCTCGAGAGGTCTCAATTATTCCTAAGGAGGAAACACCTCACTCTTCCCGGACCACAGTGTCTTAGGGCTGATAGCACCTCTCAGTGGCCCCAAGCCTAAATTTGTCTCAACTATAACCTAGCTTCATCTCTGAAGGGACAGTCCATCAAACATGCATCTCTCAGTAAGCATGTATAAGATTCTGTTACGTATTAGAATTATAAAAATAAATGGCACATAATGGCGACCATGGAAGAAATCAGAACCATGGGCAAAGGCATCTTCGGGTGTAGAGCTGGAGTCACGGGGCCAGGCAGCCCTTGAGGGGAAGAACAACACGACAAGGTCTAAATGAATGAAATGGACAGGATGTGTGTGCACATCTACAGGGTGGGCAATGGGGATCTTGCAGCAGGATGGTAAATACTGAGTATCAGCTCCAGCCATGTGGACGAGGGGGTCAGATCTGATTTTCTGCATTGTTACACAAAATTGGGATTTGATGTCAGATCTCCTCATTTTGAAGGGTGGGCTTTAATTTTTAAAACCCTTTGTGGCTTGGGGCGCCTAGGTAGCTCAGTCGGTTAAGCGACTGCCTTTGGCTCAGGTCATGATTCCAGGGTCCTGGGATCGAGCCCCGCATTGGGCTCCCTGCTCGGTGGGAAGCCTGCTTCTCCCTCTCCCATTCCCCCTGCTTGTGTTCCCTCTCTCGCTGTCTCTCTCTCTGTCAAATAAATAAATAAAATCTTAAAAAAAAAAAACCCTTTGTGGCTTAAAAAAAAGAAACACAACTGCAGGCAATGTAACACTATCAATATGTAAACTATTTGCAAACAAAAGGCAGGAAAAATTTCCTCTCTTCCTTAAGGGAAGAGGCTCAGATTCTAAGGGACTTCTCACATCACAGAAAACACTGAATGGGGCAGGGGTGCTGTGATGCTCCTTCCTTTATCTAGTACATCAGTGGGGGCCTAATTCAACAGACTAATCTGGTGCATAGTTATGCACAACAGTTCATATCTTTACCATATAAGAAAAACTGAGGAATAGTATACCCTAACTACTTAAAGAAATTTAAATGGTACCCTTCCATAACCACAAATGGAGTGGACTTCTGCATGATTTACAATATGCTACATATAGCAGAAGCTCTTCATAATCACCGATTTCAACTTTACTTAACAACTTGATAATGGTGCATTTTCTGCCTAACTAGACAAAATGTAATAACACCAAACTAGTACTACCCTACATAAAATTCCTACAACATGTAAATAATTGCATCTTCCTAAAATTTTAGCCGATATAGGGCACAAATGAATCCTAACCCGGAGTCCAGTGACTTAACTTTCGCATGATTATAGACATTTTTTAGTAGTTTGGGATCTTTTATTAAAATACAGTCCTCCCTAAGTCACAGAGGCTGTGCCAACGGTAGTCTCCAATCTCAAGAGTTCTGCCAGCTAGTTCCATTTATTTTTCTTCCCTTTTCATATCATGACCATACTATAAAATTAACCCAAAGTTTTGTATTTTGCTGACAAACAAATGCAGCATTTCAAAGCAGTGTCACTGAGAAACTGGCACAATGTAAAAAAAAAAAAAAAAAAAAAAGTAACATTGAAGAATTTCACAGTACTTATGGGATCAAGGTCAATGGCTAAGGCAAAGTCAATGTAGAGAAAATTACCTTATTTGTAAACTCTTTGGGCTAAGATCTGAGTGATAGGAATAACCTTTTATAAAATAAGTGAATTCTCTTAGTGATATCAGAAGCTAATGTTAATAGCTACGAAGTGCTTAAAATTGAAAAAGGAAAATTACAGGCTGACTCTTTCTTAGCCATTAAATATTGTTAGCACACTCCACTTCTGACATACTAACATAAAAGATAATAAAACGCATAAATCAATTGGTGGTCTACTTCTATGATTTACTTTACTCAAACTGGTCAGTTAGAATATTATATATTGAATATCCTCTTAGCTACCTAAACATAGGAACCTCATAGAGACAAGAACTTCTGGACGAAGAATGGAGAAAGAAATGTATAGGAACCATCATCTAAATGAAGGGAAGTCCTTAATTATAATGGTTTTAGTATTTTATCTCAAACTTCTCTACATTTCCAACTTTGTCATCATCTTGTGATAAAAATTGGATGCTCTAAATGTCTACAATAAATCAGTTTTTCACTCCCATTCTATTTCCACTTCAGCTAGGCTGAACTAAAATGGACCGTGAATGAAAAGTCCATACAAAGTTGGTGGTTCCCTGAAGCTAGTTCTCTACCTGTGTTGCTTCAACAGAAGTTTTGACTATTTCACATCAAAACAAGAAAAATAAGGGTGACAGTGAATTTTTCATATGACTGAGTTTATATAGTTTGTAAGATCTTTTGTCTGAGGCTATCCTTTTCATTAACTTGTTGATATTAAAGAGTATTTTGTTTTATGAAATGATATGGATAATAAATTGGAGCGTCCCTTGAATTTTTCAAATCAATGTATTCTCCAAAAGAAAAGGTTGATACACCTGTACTAGCTCCCTCTTTAATTTCTACTAAATCTCAAAATCTGAAAAACACTGCTCTTAGCATGTTTGTCTAATTATCTGTAGGTGTTTGGATGAGGCCCCAGCCAGGAAAGGACAGGAGACGAAAGGGGGAAGGTGGGTCATGAAGGGTAAGCCCTGGGGCTCACGTCCAGGGAAGGGGTTGTCCCTACCACGAGTCCAGGCCCAGGACAGGGGGCTCCACCACTTAGCTGTATACTCTTATCACCCACCTGCTCTGAGTTCACTGTGACTATATTAAGAGACTGCTTCTAGCTGTATGAATTCATGAGTCTAATCATTTGGGCAATTCACTCTGTGACTTTGGAAACTGACCAATGACAGCATGAAATCACTGACTGAGATGTCAGTATTTGGATGATAAGTGATATAATGGACCCGTTGACTTCTGGCTTCTCCCCCAGGCATGTGGGATGAGATCGAGGTGAAAGGAGACGAGGAAACCTCAGGGTAGAACATTTTGCCAAGTCCTTCACCACCGTCTCCTTTGATATCTTGATCAAGAAATGCACCCCACCCTTCCTTCATTCTAATCTTCCCTCCATTCTTCATCCACATGCACACATGCACGCATTCCTGTTTCCTTCTTGCTACACAAAAGGAGGGTCAAACAGAAGCCCTGCAGGGTCCTCTTTGGTGCGAGTTGGGACTGCTGGTATTGGACAGTGGGACAAATCTCAAAACCTATCCAAAAATATATGGGCAAACTCTAAGGGGTCAAAATTTGGGGTATTAGCCTAGTTAATATTTCTTCCTGAAGATCACTGATTTTAGACTGCTGCAAGACTCAGGAGCTAAACTCAATTGTTTTTAGAAAGAAATATTATTTCTCTTGGGCGCCTGGGTGGCTCAGTTGGTTAAGCGACTGCCTTCGGCTCAGGTCATGATCCTGGAGTCCCGGGATCGAGTCCCGCATCGGGCTCCCTGCTCGGCAGGGAGTCTGCTTCTCCCTCTGACCCTCCCCCCTCTCATGCTCTCTCTATCTCATTCTCTCTCTCAAATAAATAAATAAAATCTTTAAAAAAAAAAAAGAAAGAAATATTATTTCTCTCAATGAGAGCAAATACTAACCAAATAAAACATGCAACGTAAATGAACACAGATTTCTAAAAGAGAGGAAACAAAAAACAGCAAAAACTCATCTTAAAATTCTAAGAATCTATCATAATTTCTCTCAAAGTCCAGTTGAGTTCAATGGTATTCTCCAGCTCATGTGAATATTTCTTTTCCTCAGCCTAGTCAAACTTTCCTTGAGAGATTTTTAGATTAATTTATTAGCTACTTCAGAGTTTTTTCTTTAGAAAATGGTGGAAACTATGAACTGTGTTTTCTGACTGGGAGGTTTAATTCTCCACAAGTGTTCTGGCTTCACAGTCCCACAAGTAAAACACACTCAGGAAAGAAGCTGCCTTTGGATTCGACTTCCCACTCATTTTTCTCCGTGTATGAGCATGTGCACATGTGTGCACACATGCACATACACATACACACATATGCTGTACCCACTATGAGAACAGGGGCCTCTGTCCTTGGAGACATTCAACAGACTAATCTGGTGCATAGTTATGCACAACGGTTCATATCTTTACCATATAAGAAAAACCTTTCAATGGGAGGCTGTGTGGTGTCCCCCTTTGACCCTGACAGTTGCTGGCACCAAGCACCCTGCCCAGGTTAGGGGATGCTGACCTGCACTGGCTCAGGGGGAAGCTGGACCACATGCTGCATGCGCTCACTGTGGTGATGTCTCGACTCTTCCTCATAGATCACATCCCTCTCATGCTGGGGAAGGTTCAGGAAGCGACGGATGGTACAGAGGTTCTCCCAGAGGGTGCGGTTCTCTGGGCTGGGGTTCTCCTTCCAGCGGAGCAGTTCGCACAACCAGCCCTAGAGAGAGAGAGAGAAGGCCACCTGGGTTAATCTGTAGGGTGCAGAGCAGCAGAGGATGGCTGGACTGCAGTCCAGTGCCATCCCAGTGCAGCATATTTTTCCTGTCAAAATTGTTCCTACCCACCCAGAAAGATACTGCAACAGCTAACAACTTTGAAAAACCAACCAATGACCACAGAGGTGGTTACACCAATAGCCAAGAGTCTTCATGCTTGTTAATCACCTTATCACTTTTCCTATTGAATATATTCTCGATGAATTTACAGGTCCTTTGTAAAAGATACTCAAGCAAGGTGACAGTTATCTAATTCTCTGAAAAGAAAGTAATTCATGTTGCTCAGCTACAATTTTTTAAAAATTACCCAGTTGGATAGTTTCCATCCTAAGAGAAGAGTGAAAATGAACAAATATGTATTGCAACATAGTAAATTCTAAGGAACAAAACATGTCTGAGTGTAAACAGCACTGAACTCTCTAGAAAGGAAATAGTCTTAGAATTATCAGTAACTCCACAAAATAAAAACCACCACCTTAGCTAGAATGAAAAAGTTGTATATTTGCTCCATCTCTGAATGCCTTGGGCTCTAGGCCCTCTTAACCATCCCCTTCCCACCACAGCCACACCTGCAGGAAGGTAGGCAGTTGGCCGGGTCACACCTGCAAATGTGTCTCCCAATTCTGGCATCCGGATGTTCTCACCCTTGAAACTGCACGAGAAAGAAAATGTAATGCAAATAATGATGGATTATATGAAAATAATACAGAGGATGCTGTCAACATCGCTCACTGACTCATGTCAAAATATTTTACCCAGTAGCTTTCTAACCCATCACTTCAAGCTACATCACGAATTTTAAAAACAAGAACTGTCCCACATCACGCCTCTTGCAAAAGAGTAAGAATTTTTCTAAAAAGGTGCAGAAATAAACACAAATAACTTTGAAAAAATTAAATCCCAAATCTCAACGAATTTTGTATCATAACTTGTAAGCCAATGAAAGTTCCTGACATGCATCATAAAAACCCCATATAATATCATAAGCCGTTGTTTGTCTAACTCTCCACTGTGTCTTCTGCCTTTACCCAAAAAAAAGGCAAGATTTGATTATCTCCGCTGCATCAGCCAAGACAGCAACACCAGCTGTTCTCATTGTGCAGCCTCTTCCTCGCGGCCTCCATGTTAATAACCTGATCATTCCATTTTCTCCTTCAACTGCCGGCTGCAGCACCGCGAAGAGACAAAAACCCAGGCCCATCTGCAGCAGCTGTAGGCACTGAACTGTGAAGCCACTGGGGATTTATAAACTAATCTGTAACACAACACTGCCTTGTTTTTACAAGTGAGAGGCCACATTTGCGCAGACCTGATCTTTTCTTGCAATAAACTGGGAGCTGGGGAGAGTTAGAGGGTTAGGAAGAATGAAAACAAGATATCGAATAATTTGCTTGGAAATGTTTTTCCAAGTATTTTCATAGACTTTTTTTTTTTCAAGTCAATTGAGAGGTAAATGCTGATTTTCAAGGTGCAACATATATGAAAATTGAAGACAATTACATTTTTTAGCCCTATCAGAAATAAATTATATTAAAAAAAAATCTCCTAGTCCCAACGTGTTTCCTCAAGGGTTTCTTTGTACAAAGGAAAGAATTCTTGAAATGGAAAATAAACCATCTGTGGAAAAATAAGCTCCTCTTTCTCTGTCTTTGCACAGATCTGAATAAGTCTCCAACTGAACTCTTTCAAATGTTTCAAACAGGTATGTTTAACATCTCCCAGGGGAAGCTAAAGCATAGAGACCAATCATTTAACAGAAAATAAAAACAAAAACCTACATCTGTTAAAAGACGAAGTTCTGAGATACCCAGACCTTCAGGAGGACAGCACCTGCTGTTCCGCTTGAGGAGTGAACTGCATTGTGGGAAGCTGCAGCTTGAAAGGGGACAGGTGACAGCTGAGTGGTATCTCCACTTACGAGATGCGGAATGTCTTGCACAACATTCATGGCCGCATTTGATTTATATGCGCTGTTATAATCTGCACTCATTACAATCACTTAGGACAAACTACAGGCCTCGTTATGGACTGTGTGCTGTCTGCCATCAGTCTTCAAGAAGTGTGGTGCTCAATTTGCCCACTGACATGCAAGGTCCTGACCTTGAAGCTATTAGGGAGCAGATTAGACACAAGTGTGATCATGTGTGCAGACATAAGCAAACCAAATTAATTTCTGGCACAGGGAGGTAGCCAACAAGACCCTGTTCTTCAGGCACCAGAGAACTTCCTCAAATCCCTGATGGTGCTGAGCTAATAGCATGTTTAAGGGAACCCGGTTTTGAAGATAAAGCACATTCATGGTATTTAGAGGGTTATTAATCTAGTTTCCCCACAAAGTGTTTGCTTGGCTGATCAGATTAAGGGATGGAGCCTTCAACAGTGCACCCCCACCACAGCAGGCCCCAAGAAATCTGTGATACTTCACAGCCTTGGACATATTGCACCATGTGTACCCAGCTGCTTCAATAATTAGCTTATGAATGTATCAGCTGGTTCTGTGATTTTTATAAATAATAACTAACCTACAGAGCAGAAAGATTGTCAAGAGCCTTTCAGTAGCACAAAATTACAAGGTGCTCCTAACTCTAACTTGCTCTTCCACTAAAGGCCGATATTCCCTACGAGTGGCACTCCTGTGATGCCATTTCTAAACATTTATTTTGCATCGGAAATGGAGATGTATGTTTGTCCGTTTTCTTCATGGTGGCCATAATTTACATTCCTTTTGCTCTGATTCACGGCTCGTTTCGCGTATCTGAATGCTTACCTTCCGGAAATCTATTCTTCCACCCCACTTCCCGCCTCACCCTCCATCTTTTTGTTCACATGATCCTTCCACCAGCCCATGTGGGATGCTTATCTCTGTTTTCTCAGTGGGGTCTCTTATTAGCTTGTTTGGTGGCTAATGAAGGTGTGAGAAAGTGCCATGCTGCTGCATGAACACACACGTATGTAACTGTGAGCGAACCCACCACAGAAGAGATAAAGAGTCCCCACACTGGGATTTTTTTCATTTATATAATTTTTGCATGCCGTCCAAGAAAGTTTTGCAGTATCAGGAAAAAAAAGTGTAAATGTCAAATAAAACAGTGACAGATGACAGTATTCTCTATTGAATAGCGCTGTTTCTGTCGTGCATGTTCAATGGGAACTCATGAATTATTAATAAACAAATCTCCTTTTTCTGTTAAAAATTTCAAGTAGGTTTTTTGTTGTTGTTCCCTGTGTGTTACGTGGAGAATTCCAGGAGAATTATTTTCGTTTCAGAAATGCTGATACAGAAGTTTATCTGATTTCCAGCCTTGGTCAGCTCTGTGAGCAGGCACCATGAACTGTGGGGTGCATACCTCTCTGTGATTTCTCTTTTAGGCTGGCTATAAGTTTCGACCAAAGGTTAGCTGAATATTTATATAGTCAGTTTAGCCCTTCTAGTATGGTAAAACTGAGGCTAAGTGAATTACAGCTAGGAAGCTCAGAGTATTCAAGTTGGAGCCCTGACATTAAGTGACTGGGTTACCTTTGGGCAAGTGGCTCCCCTCTTTCTTACAGCTTCTGGGATATAACTGTAAAAGGAGGAGTTTACAAAAGATGGTCTCTAACTTCCCTTTCCAACTCTACATTCCATGATCTGTTATCTTGTTATCTGTCAGAAATAGCAGATAATAATTAGCCATCAGGGTTAAAGTACAAAGAAGAAACTACCTTGACCAAGTGATTAAGGGCAACATCACCAGTGATAACATATGCACATCATGAAGCCTGTGGTATGAGGCACTGCAAAGAACACAACCCAGTATCTGCAGTAGTCTTGCCAAAAATGCACAATGTCAGTTGAATCATGACAAACCCAAATTGAGAGATGTTCAGCAAAATAACATCAGTATTCTTCAAATTGTCATTAAAAAGAAAAGAAGAAGAAGAAGAAAAGAAAAAAGGAAGAAAAAGGAAAGACCTAAGAATGGTCACAGACTACAGAAAACTAAAGAGAAATAGTAACTAAATGCAGTGCAGTCTCTGGATGGGATCCTGGCAAAGAAAATGCTCATTAGTGGAAAAACTGAAATTAGAATAAACTTTTTAGTTTAGTTAAGAGCATTAAAACAATGTTAATTTCCTGGTTTTGATAACTGCACTATGGTGATGTAGGGTGCTAACATTAGAGGAAGTTAGGTGAGGGATATATGGACACTGTACAATTTTGCAACATTTCTGTGAGTCTGAAATTTGTTAAAAATAAAAAATGTTAAAAAGTACAAAGAACACCTAAACTTACATAGCAAAGTATACATGGAGTCTAAGTGTAATGATGCCAAGGAATTTAGGATTAAAACTCTTTTGCCTTCAAAAATCTGAACCCAGAGAAGGAATATAAATTTAAAGTTGCATCCTTGCAATCGACGGTTAAAAGAGTCCTTAAGCATTCAGTGCGTAAGTAAATAGTATCTATAAACATCTCATTTTAGCCATCTAATCAGCCTCCTAAACAAATATGTTTCCTTCAGTCAAAAAAACAACTCTGACCACCCTTTCCAACTATGCAGGTGAGGCGACACTCACACAATCCATGTGTTCTTGAAAAGTTGCATGTCAATCTAAATTTACAAAACAAATCATGTTGCAAATGTATTAGGACTATTTATGATTTGAAGAAATGTGCCATTATTTCTTTTTAAAAGGTCAATGATAATCCCACAGTTGATCTTTTAGTGAGTTGATAGTTTTATTAAAGATTTACCTAAATGAGATACCCCTTCGTTCCCAATTCAAAAGCATTACAAAAGGCAACAATAAGAACCACAATTTGCTCCTGTTTTTCTTTCATGGTCTTGTCTGCCATCGGTTCCTCTATTGACTTTGTGCTCCAGCCATTGTGAATTACTCACAGACTCTGACTATGGCTGGTATCTCCATCTCCAGGCATGAAATGTGGGGTATATACCTACCCATCTGTGATTTCTCTTTAGTTTTACCCAAAGGTTGGTTGAATATTCATACGGTCAGTTTAACTGTTTTAGTATGGGAGAACCGAAGCCAAGTGAATTAAAAGTATTTGAGCACAACTAATACTGCTCATGTTACTCCCTTGGCTGGAAGGTCTCATACTCAACCTTCTATCCCCCTGTGAGAAGCTATATTCCAAAGCTCAGCTGACATGGTCTCACCTGACCTGTAAGAACTGTTTGCTCACTCCGGTATGACTCCAAAGCATTTCGCTTATACTCTTCTACAGTTTGATGATGATTATTATTCCAAGTGGGCATGTGTGCATCCCCATCAGAACGGTCAGCTTCTTGATGAGGGTGGAGGGGAAGGCTTGGTTTCTTACTCATTTTAGCATTTTCACAGCATTGTGGTTCCTTTCACATCAAAGATGCTTAATACACACTCATTAGATTGAACTGAAATTATCTGAGTGCATAGAAATTAGCCTACTGGAATGTTATAGTTGGAGAGGGGCCCTGCTTCTAAGAAGGAACCCTGTCAATGTTCTGAGGTTTGTTTTCCCATCTCTAATACATGAATATGATAAAAGAAAACGGGGTGATCCAATTTACATTATATATTCATGCATTGTATGTAATATATAAACTCAAACAGTGACAGGTCTCTCAGAACATTAATTAGTCTGTAATCTTGTATTGAGCACCCATCTACTACATGCCATGCAATGTGCTGGTATGTTACGTATGTCATTTGTCTTGATTATTTTTACAGCAAGGTTAGTTGAGATCATCAGCAAGGAAGTATTCTGACTATGAAACTCAGGAAGAATACCATCATAGAGAATGACATATAAAGTGGATCTAATGACATATAAAGTGGATCTTAAAGGTAAAGATGGATTTCACCAGATGGGGAAGGGAAGTGATCAGAAGCACATTCCAAGCAGAGATAACATTATCAACAAATGCAGAGATTTAGAAAATTATCACATCCCAGAAATGTAAAGCAACTTTGTGGGGCTAACGCAGTCTAGAAACAGAGGTGGTGTCAGATTTTAAAGAATAATATGCAAAGAAATTTCATCTTAATCCTACGGGCCATGGGAGCTATAGAAGGCTTCTAAATGACACGACAAAGAATTAACTTTCTTTTTTCTTTGTTCTGCTTTCCCTTCCTTTCTCCCTCATTCCTTCCTAACAAGAAGTCCTTAGGGAAAAGACTATGATAAAGTCAAGAACACCACTTATCCTAGCCTAGATCTTTTTTTTCTTTCACAGCAAAATCAGGACCCACAGTGGCCTGGTAATAGTAGAGTACATACTTCATATGCTTCACCCGATAGGAGTTTTCATTCTAACAAAAAAATGACACATTTTGTAAACACCAAGCTATATCAATCATTTAAAAAAAAACATCTGTTCTCATCATTTTAACCCTTTTCTTTTCTCTGTGTGTTTGTTGTTGTTGTTATTCATACGAGAATTTTTTACAGCTTTCCCGGATTAAAAATGAATCAGGAAGGGTAATATCCCATTATTTCAGTTCTAGAAAATGTTAAAGGTTTAAAATTTTCAAGTAGACAATAACTGAGCGACATTCTCCAAACTACATACCAAAGGCTGAGAATGTCCAAATAACCAAGGAGGTCTTTCACAAAACAATAATACAACCAGTATTTGAGTTTGGACCCCAAAAGAAATGGCTTTGAATCCCATAAACTCCAAACCTTACCCTTAAGTGATAGGGGGAGGGGAAGCAAATGGGAAGACAAGGGTTCCTGTCCGTGGTACTGAAATGTCAGTGTGTACTAAGTTACTTGTTTTCCTACCCCAGGACACTGGTAATGACTCCAACTTCTCCCGGTTTTTTTTCCCTTAAAAAAAATTAAGGTTTATGTTGGTGACAAATGTCCTAGTTTTTCTAATATTTCAGAATAAATACAAACCAGGATTTGCTTAGCAACAAACACAAGTTTACAGCCTAGTCTGATCTACAAAGAGATAGACGGAATAAATAACCGTTCCTTTTAAGTAATTTGTACTTGCCTTGAAGGCAAGGCCTTGTCACAGTCATGTTGTAGTACTGTGCTGCTCAATGTGCCTAACACAGAGCTGATAAGTGAATTCAATCTACAAATAGTAAGTACCCTCCACCCCCTTGGCCCCTCTAGGAACTCCAATGAATGAATAAGTCAGCAAATGAACAGTTCTTCAGGAGAATGACTCAAAGCTTCTTGCACAGAAATGTAAAAGGCCATTTACTCACCCACATCCTCAATACAGAAAATGTCAGCATATGCAACCACAAGGAAATGTTTTCTGAGTGCCTCAAAAAAAAATTCATATTATTAACCACAGACAGTCGCTTTCTAAATGGAAGCACATAAAGTCCCCAAACAAACTTTTGTAACTGTGAAGGATTTCTCTTCAGCTGGTTGAGACTCTTCTGAAGTGTGAAATGAGCCAGATAATATTCAGCTCTTGTTTCTTAGTCACCAAATTCTCTTTTCATGAATCCAATAAGTGTCTATTAAAATAAATAAACCCCCTAATGATTCAAGATAACCTAATCAAGAACACTGAAATGGATAAAAGGCTAACTGCAAGGGAGACTTGTCAAGGGCTTCGGTGACTCCCTGACGGGGAGGTCATCTAACCCTGAAAAGGGTTTGTGCTGAGCATCTGGTTACAGTTCAAGGTTAATTATTTTATACCTTGAATGTGGTAAGTAAAAATGATCAGCTTCTTTTTGTATATTTCAAAACTATACACTAAGTTCTAAACTATTTTCAAGGGGACCAATTTTCAGCTGTCTCTGGGCATGTCCCTCACATTTCTATGGATGTGTTTGTAAAGATTGAATCTGTAATTGACAGTAATGAAAATTTTATTTCAGAACAGCTCCTTAACTTCTGTTATGGAGGGCTCAAGATAAGAGTGGATTTCATAAAATCTGGTTGCCCTCCTTACTAAAGGTATAAGGGATAAACATAGCTATAGAATAATGTGGAAATTTGGTATGATTTTATACAAGTATGTACACAGATACATACATGCATACATGGGAAGATGCACCTGAGAAAGCCATCCGTATTTGCCAAAAAGATGAATGAATCTCGAATCTTGTATTTCTCCACTTAAATACTAGAAAGGTATTAGCAGCAAAATGTGCTAGGCTGAACCATGAAGCAGAAAACAACCAAATATTTCCAGGTCCTGACTTCAGGTCCAAATTCTGCATACCTGTGATGTAATACTATATATTTTGCAAACTGCCTCAAGAACTTGTAAGTGCATGGGGAAAAAAAAACAGACACAGCAGAAAACTGTGAATGAGACTTTTTTTTTTTAAAGATCAGAGCTGAGACCAGAGTAAGGCAAGCAAACAACTAATGTGCAAAATTTCAGGAGTGTGGCTCTGAAAGTGTGTGCCTCCTTAAAATCTGCACCAGCTTGCCTCACCCTGGTCTTGGCCCTGTGAAAGGAACATGATTCAACAGTTTCTACAGCAAAGTGGTAGGAACTCTTCATAGGTACCAACATTCTCCAGCTGTTGAGAACCCTGTTATAACACAATGTGCTCTTTGTAAGAGGGCTGGGAGAGTTTGGAGAAGTAGTTTTAATATGTCAACCTGATTTGCTTCACATGCAAGTTTCCAAAGGTGCTGTGTCATGACCTGGCAAAGTAACTATTTCTACTGCTATTTCTGCAGTAGATAAAGATGTGCTTAAAAGCCGTACAGAAACATGAGTGATGGGTAAAGGTATCTGACATTTTAAGAACTGCATATGAACTCCGTGAGTAATCTTCACGGATATCTAATTAAGGGTTCCCTTAAAAGTCATTTTAGGGCATGAAACATTAACATAATTAATTATAGGGATAGTAAAAAGAACCCAATTTCTCACTATCAGGTTGATATAAAAACTGAGATCTTGAGGGAATTTCTGCTGATAATCTCTCACAGAATGTAATCATTAGAGACTATGCTGAGAAAAAAAGGCAGAGGATGAAGGGCTCAGTTTGATGCTTAAACATCATTGTGTTGACTGCCTACTTCAGTTTAGCATTTGGGGATGCTGAGAAATCTAATTTCTTCACTACTTGGCATAATAACTTTTTTCAAATGGTAATTGTAGTGTAAATACATTAATTTTTTTCATTTGAATTTGGTGGATAGCCCTGAAATTGTAGTAAACATGCCCCAACTGACAAAAGTAGAAACTGCTCCTTGATGGGCTGTCAATATGGTTACATTACAAAGAAACCTGCCCAGCACGAAGGGGCAGCAACTCAGGCTAGGCTGCGTGCCGCCTCATTTTAACCTGCCTTACGTGCTAAATATGAGATAGCAAAAGCGAGATCATTAGGAGTGAGACTAAGACCACTGACTCATTTTACATAGGGTATCGTATGGTTATTACCTCCTGTCACTTTTTATACCAGAGAGATGCGGCAGCCAAACATCTCCTTCCAGTAGCCTGAGCTATCCCAGCTCTAATAAAGCCATTTCCATTAAGGGAACCTAATAAGAGAAATGTCAAACATCTTTCTGAGCAAAGTGGCAAAACCTTGATCTTTGTGCAGTATTTTCTAAAGACTAAGAAACTAGTAATGAGATAAAAGGTAATAGTAATATTTTATACTTTGTAAATTTACTCTCCTACATGAAAAGTTGGCCTTAAAAAAAAGAATTGCAGTTTTAACTTGTCACATAATGATGTGTTGCACAGTATGATCTTGATTAGGACACAAACATGCATGTGCACATCCATTCACACACTACACATTAGAAGGATTCTAAAATGTGAATAGTAACTATGTCTGCACTATAGAATTACAGGTGATTCATGTCTGTACCTTTATACTTTTCTTCATTTTCTACATTTTCAAAAATGAGGGTGCTATTATTTAAGTAATCACAAAATAGAGGTTATTCCTTTAAAAAAGAAATATGTACAACTAAATTGTGCCTGGGACATTTTAAAGGACACAAAAGCAAAGATTAATGTGGTAACCCCTGACCAAATGAAGGACACGTTAGCGCCTATACTGAATGTGATAAAAACTCCAACAGCAAAGAGCAATAAAAGGAACAAACCAAATAATATATCCCTTATTTTTCTTTACATAAAGTTGTGTGTCTTTCCTTTATTTTTGCGTTATTTTAAAAGGACCTGCCATGAAAAGCTGCATATTTTAAATCATTCAGCTGGTTAAGCAAATTAGACCACTATAAGGAGAGATTTTATGATAGGGAAGAAAGTTCATAAAATTTGAGTTTGTAATCTACATCTAAAGTGTAAGTAGCCTTCTACTTAGGAATACAATTTATTAAGTCAGTAGGAACATGGAACACTTTTTTTTTTTTTTTGGATAGAAATGTTTAAGTGATAAGGAAGGAATAAAGGTCAGTACACAAAATCTACTTAATCCTAATGTACTTGATGTTCATAGAACATACTGATGTTCACAGAACATACTGAAACCCAATCACCACGGAGAACACAGCTTCTATGGGGAAAAGGATTTCAGAACTGTGTACTGGAGGCCAGAGACTCATCTTCCCCAGCTGCAGGGGGATCATGATGATGACTCCCTCTCTAACTTCTTTGTGCAGAAAGAATAAGGACTCTCCTATCCCTGATCCCAGTGCTAGCTGGGACTGGGAAAGTGTGTGTGGCAGGGAGGGGAACTCCAGGGTCTTTAAATCTTGGTGGGGATAAGGACATGCTCACCAGAGAGGCAACACCCCCCCCAGCCAGGGTTCCTGTTTGTTCCCAGATGACTTCCTCTGGGGCTGGCCCTGTCATCAGCAGCATCTGAGATTTCACAACCAGGTTACTGATCTCTCCTCTTTGCAGTGTGCCAGCCTTCCTCTACTTTCCTCCTGCAGAAAGCAAGCCCCTTCACCTCCACCAAAAAAAAGAGGGAAGCAAACCCAGTGCCCTTTTAAAGTTTTTGTTCGTTTGTTGGCTTTTATTTTTTTTTAATGGGGACAAGGGAAAACAGAAATTGAAATAAGCCCCTTCCAGTCTTTCTACCTACTCTATTCTCACCCAAACAGAGTAGGAAAAGGCAGTTACATATGTAGCGTTGGGTCTTTGGGTACACAAATAATAAAGATTTACTCTCCTTGCAAAGCACACACACACAAAAACCCAAAACAAAAACCGAACACCAACTTTAGATCACCGTCAGCATTCTATGAGCTGAAGTACTGCAGACTATAAAAAGGAGAAGAGGTCAGTATATGGAGAAACAGTGAATTCATTTCTGGGGAAGGGAGCAGTAGGTGTCAAGGGAAAGAAATGTGCTGAAGACGCCGTCACAAAGCACTCGGCCAGCCCTGGAGGGCTGCAGCGGGCCACTGCATCTCCTCTCCTCATCTTTCCACTTCCCAGATCATGTGCGATAAGCTGCAGTTGGGGAGGAATGGGGAGAGCCACCGCACAGAGTGTAAGAGCAACAGGGAGATGACAAGGAGCTCCTGCAGCCACTCAGACTGCATTCGGGGGCGTTCGTTCCCTGGTAGCCCTTTGCATGTAAGGGTCACACTGCAGTGATCAGAAAATGTCCGGTATGACTTTAAATTATGCCTTCTACTAAGGACCCCTCCTACTAAGGTCTCCTATTTCACAAAAAAAACAATCACCCACTAGAGTGTATACTCTCCCATGAAGACCATCAACAATCTGAATATTCTGAAGAAAGAAAAAAAAAGATTATCCTCAGAATTCACACACATACACATACACACACACACATACAGATCCTAAATTGAAATGAAGGAAAAGTTAAAGGTGAAATAAACCTATATGCACAAGCATACCTTTTCCTCTTACTGTTTTCTTCCGCTTTCCCTTCTTTGGCTCCTTCTCTTTGTGGGAGAGAAAGGCAAGGGCAAACAGGAGACATTCAGAGGAAGTGGATGATAGACCGGCCATGCATAACAAAGGAGCTAGAGCTGAGCTGGACAAAGAAGCCTACAAAGGCATCCTGATGTAACCCACACATTAAGAAAACACACACACACACACTCTAGTAATATATTGTCACCGATGAGACCACAGACAAAACTGCACAAGGTTGTCACCCTTGCAACCCCTTTTCTGAAGCCCTCCTCCCATTGTGTCCCTAAACACTTAGAGCCCTCAGGCACCATCTTGGCCCACCACCATAATCTCTCTAAAATTTTCCTTTCTTTTTTTCCTCTAACTCTCATTCAAAGCTTGCCTAACACAGTTATAGGTATTATTCTTAATAGTTGATGACAGGAATTCACACCAAAGAGTGGATGAGGTTTAATGGAGGGCTTGTTTCTATTTTTAAAGAAATGTAAAATGGAAGGAAAGGGGTTGCTATGCATATTTGAACTGGGCCTTCAAGGTTCCAAACCTACTCCCGATCACAAGAGTTTCTAATTAAAGGTTCTTCTAATTTCACCTCTAAGAGAAGAGACAGCCCTTGCTGTTTTGCTCACTCCCAAGAACTTCTGATTCCTCCAAAGAAACAGAGAGAGGGAAGAAAGGAAATGCAGGAGAGGAAGAGAATATCTTTGTATTCTCCGTCCTCACAATCCAATAAAGAGGGTGCAGCCACTTCCCACTGCAGCTTGGAGAGGCTAAGTACTTTGGCCAAAGTTCCACTATTAGTCACACACAGAAACACACACACACACACACAGAAACACACCTTATGGATACACGCCAAATATATATGCAAGGTACCAAATTGTACAATTAATTTCACGAAATATGCTCTTTATGAAGTAAATGCTGGTATGTACAAAAGGGAGTAAATATGTTAAGTTGCCTTTGAAACTATCAGGTAAGTGCACTTTGCTGGGGGGTACCATTTTTAAAAATCTTAACACCTGATTTGCCAATCTAGTCAGCTATCTATCTACAGTAAGGCTCCCCATTCATAAATGAGAATGAGGTCACTGTCCCAATGAAAAAAGGTAAAACCTTAAAGCACCTTATCCCCACAGAGGCTCAATCTCACCCTTCAACATATTAATTCCCAGAACTACATTTTCCTCCAGATTCCACAAAATCAGGGTTACTGAGTTCTTCAGGGGGGATCAAAAATTTGGTGAGCCAAGCTTATGCCAACTGGCAGATACAGCTTTCAATCAGCCACCTGAATTATTTTGGGAGGCTGGAGGCATCACCATTTCCAAAAGCCATAGTGCCAAGTCAACAGAAAGATTACAGGCAGTTTGAATCAAGCTTTCAGACTATGGGCTTCAGTTTTTCTTCAAAGCTGCTTATGAAAGAAGAACTGAGTGAAACTTTGATATTTACGTCAAGTCACAACTAAGGGGTAGGTTTGCAAAATCAATTGTGTAGCTTTTATACTCACTGCACATTTACCACATATGTCCTTTATTACACAGTGGAAAACCATTAAATGCACAGTAGTTTTGCCAAGTGGCATTATGCATTTAACAGCTTTATTCGTTTAACAGCTCCAACTCTCATTATATTTTGCCATGTGGTACATGGGATTTTATGCATTTAACAGTTTAAGAAGGCTCTATGGTGTTTTCTTTTCATGTATTTCATACTACGGTTGGACATCGTATCTTAGCAAACTGTATTTCAATGATTTCATTGATGAGCGAAGACTAAGAATAACCTGGAAAAATTACTACATTGAAATTAAAAAGGAAAATGAGTATTTCAATTCTCTTCAAAATTCCTTGATATTCTACTCCTTTCTCTTTATCAACATCTGAAAAATAACTTAAGTCAGGTTACTGCAAAACTATAGGTAAAAAAGGCTAATCCCAAAACAATATAATTAGTCTAAATACAATATTTAGCTATCTATCATTTTAAAGATGATAATTTAATTTTCATTGAAAACCTTCCTGCTTAATAGAAATACAATATTCAGTAACTCCCTTTCTTTTCAGCACACAACAGAAGATCTGTTAAGGAGATGCTGGACCATTTTACCATTTACATATGTGGGATGAAAACATTTGTCATGCAAGGCCACAGAGGAAATCAAGCTCAGAATCAAAGGACTCTCAAAATAATGCTTTAGCTAACTTTTGTTTCCTCCACCATGCACTGGATCATTATTCATCCTAGGGATAAATAAGTAAGCACCTCAACCTAACCCATTTTAGGAGAGGGTAGTAGTTATCCCTTTAAACGAATGAGACGGATAGTGGATCCCATCAACTATGCTGCTTTCAGAAATAAAAAACCTAAGCATCTGCTTACCCTTTTCCCTGGAGCATTCCATTCCCCACAATCCCGGCACTGAGAAATTGTACTGGATAAGCTTCTATGTTTTTCTGTTATAAATTTTAGCACTCGTTCTGGGGACCCCCCGCAACATGTGTTTTCTCCTGGAAAAAACAACTGTATTCTACACATAAAAGAAACACCTGACATGGCAAGGTGTCTCTGGGGCTGGAGAAAAGAGGTTATTATAACAAAGTCAGCAGTTCCCCTGGTGGGAATACGAGAGGGGATGAGACAAGATTCCAACTGGGTCTCAGGAAGATGCTGTTTTGTACATGCTAAGTTTTGCTCAAATATCAAAAAAAAAAAAAAGAAAAAAGAGAAAGAAAGAAAGAAAAGGGATACATAGCAATGCTTAGAATTATGAGAGAAAGCATTCAAGGCTGATGCTTTTTAGAAAAAAAAAAATCTTTAAAAGAAAAAATATGGGTTTTAACCTAGTCTCTATTTTGAACTCCAGTGGGAATAAAAGCAAACCGTAGAGCAAAAGGCAGAACATGACAGGTTCCCTAGGGATTATTATTGTTATTATTATTATTATAGGAACAGATGTATTTTTATTGGTGGGAGGAGGAGAATGGTCTAATTCCAGTCCTCGCTTTCGCTCTTTTAAAAAACCACTCACCTGACTTTTATTTGCAGCCACTTTGGCAAACAGGGCTTGAGACACCTTGGCCCTTTTCATCTCCTGTTGGATCTCGTCATAAATGGCAGCTGTGATGTTGACGTTGGCGCCGTCCACCTTAATGGGGAGGTCTGTTGTCGGTGTCGAGGTTTTGGCCTACCAAGAGACCATGAAAATAATAATTTAAAAAGTGCTGCATTCAGCCCAGCCATCTGTGCAGAAATTACTAAAGGATTTCAGTCAGCTGATGCCAAACTGCATTAGCTACAAAGGGACACTTCCTGTCCATTATTCTAATCAGGTTAATTGTGATTGGAAATAATTGCAGTGCATTCCTATAGGACATGCAGAGTCCTGTCAACCCTGTTGTTTTCCTCACAGTATCCTAGACAGTTCACAGGTAGGATGGCTACTCTGGGCACCAAACTATAAGCGATCACCTAACTGCAAAACAAGCATGCAGAACACACATGCAGTTACCTTTTTCTTTCTAAAAATGGCACACCTTGGAGGAACAGCCAATTCTTCCAGAAAAAAAATGAGTAAATGGGTAGAGGTCTCTAAATAATAAATTATTACTCAATTTAATGCACTCCCCCGAGTCTCTCTCATTCTTTATTAAAGCTTTACATATGTCATTTGAGTACGTATGGTTTCTCATCATTATCATCATTATGCTACCCAGACAGTCACCTAATTTCACCTAGGAAATCAGTGGAAATGAAACAAAATTTCATTTCATAAAACTAGGCTTCAGAATGCCTTTGATGTGCCATTTTCATTTCCTTAAACTCATATTGTGGTTTTATGTATTCTGCTGTGCTCGTTTTAATTGAATGATCTCCCATCAGCTTCAGAGACAAATGAAGGACAATCTAGAAGGTGTCTGTACTTCTTGGGGTTAAGATAACCCTAAAACATTTGTGTCTCCATGATCCAAAAGACTGTCAGGAGCATTTACTCTGGTGTGTAATGAGAGGGGGCTGGGAAGCCTTCTCAGAACGCCCGGCCGCAGGACTGCAAGAAAAGTCACCCCTGATTTTTGGTTCCTGGGCACACTTGGCTGATTTGAACTAAACTGGGTATTTTTCGGTCTCCACTCGCCCTAGAATCCCAAAACAAGGCAGTTGTCACCAAATCATTACTTTCCCTCTACGGATGCCCTGAGCTATTCCCCCACTGAGGAAGCAGCCTGCAGATCTGGAGAAAGACACAGCATGCAGCCTGGACACTGTGGGATCATGCTCCATGGCACCTTGAAGCCGGCATGAATATCCCAAGTTTCTCTGCAGGCTTTCGTTCTTGAGAGCGCTCACTGACTTTTGCATTCTCCTCTCTCCCTGCCCCCTACTATTTTCTAATTACCACAGAATAATAATAACTATATTGTATGTGGTACTTTTCATTTGCCAGGCACTCCAGAAAGTGTTTTACTTTTGTTATTTCATTTAATTCTTTGAGGAACCTGGTAAGTTGGACTTTATTATTTTCATTTTACTGAGGAAGACAATTGAAAAGAAAAGAGGATACTCAACCTGCTGGAAGGACATGCAGCAGCAAGTGACAGAACCATGATCTGAATTAAAGTGCTTTTGGCTCCAGAGCATTGGCTCAGGATAATGCACTATCCTATCTCCAAAATCTCCAGTTTAGGCTGGGTGCTAAAGAAGATGCAAACATCTTCTTGCCTTTTAGTTTGGGGTCTTCTCATAATAATCCAATTTTCTGTCATTTTTTTTTTAAAGAAAGTCCTTTATCTTCTCAAAATTTCTAGTTAATCCACAGTGCTTTACCTGTTAAGTGCTTATTTTAGCATATCAATCCCACCTTTCTCAACTGAAATTTCTTCATTAGCCTCACTGAGTATTTCATCTTACTTGACTGGTCAAATCTTCTCTAGAACCCTCAGGGCTAAAACAGAACCCCTCAAGGCACTATAATATATGGTTAGGAGCCCATGCCTTGCAATCAAAATAAGCAGAGTTCAAACCGTAGCTCATGCAACCTTACACCAGTTATTTAACCCACCAAAACCTCAGTTTTCTCATCTGTAAAATGGGAATAACCACACAAAATGGTGAGGACTGAATTCATGCAAAATGCTCACAGTACCTGATACACAGCAAGTGCTCAATAAATGATCATTCTTATCTTTATATTGTTTTGTTGTTGTTGAGTACATCAAGAAATACTGGCCCACTCAAAGATTATGAGAAGGGTCTCTGAAGGTTTAATTTAACATTTTTAGATTTCTTCCATTTGTTTTAAACCAATAATAAAGTGTTGATGGGGTCTGGGAAACGCTCTCCATCAACCTACGTAGGCTGCCTGGGTGTTCTAGAATATTGACTCCAACTAAAAGCTTCATCAGTGGATGCTCCTCTCACATTTGTTCTCACAACGAAAGCTTTACTAAGGATCTTTACTACTGAGATATGTATGTAAAGAAGTTTGAATAGAATGTAATCAGAAAATGTTTTAAAAGACTTTAATAACTTCCTTTTCTCAATGTTTAACTAACAGAAAAAGAAGAAAGTTCCAGAGAATGTACAAATGCCAGTGATATGACTATACTCTCAAAAAGATTTTATATCTATTTTCAGAAATCTCAAAACTGTGAAATTAAATGATCAATTTCCCTGTTATTCTTGTCCGTAAAGGGCACTTCTACATAGGAATTTTCTAGATGAGATTTTTCTGCTATTCAATAAAGCAAAATACTGACCCTGTTTTCCCTGGTAAACTGCTTTGACTCTGAAAACTATCAGGTCTTTGAAAAGGTGTCTAAGAAATAATCACACTAGAAAAATATTACAAAGAAGCAGAAAATGAACCACCAAGACCCAAGTTATTTTCTAACAAGTAGAAGTGACTTTCTGAGTTGGTTAAATGGCCATAAAGTATGGCTGGACTCTCTATAATGATTTATTGGGCTTCAAAAGTGGCAAAATTATTGGTGAATTTAATAGAAGTAAATATTAGTGCAAATTAACAACTCGTCCAACTCAATAGCTCAGTATGTATGCCCCAAGATTTTAAAAAGATAAATAAAAAGAAAAAAGCTTGGTTACATTCATCCAAAGTAAGCAATGCAATCAAGAGACTTATTTTTGGTTTAACAGTAACTAAAACCCATAATTCACCAAAGACTAAAATGTAAGTATCACAATTTGGCACTGCATGATAGAAAATGATCTTCAGTTAAAAATCTATTGCAGAGCAAAAAATAGTTATGATGTGTGAAAAAAATGGATGTACTTGAAAAAGCTCAAATATTTCTACTAGAATAAAATTCTGTTTCTATGTTTAATCAGTTCCTTGGAACTTATTAGAAAACACTCATAACACCAAAATCATAGTATCTACGCAAACAAAAACAAAAACAAAAACTTTAGTTTCAAACTACCCATTTTTCTGATTTGTACAAATGTGTACCTGTGAAACATTTGTTTTGAGATATAACTTGCAGGCATCCTAGCAACAGTGAATGAGATGGCTTTATCATAAATCTATTGGCTAGTAAGAGTTTGGGGGAAATAGAAAGTAGGCTATAAATGAACGGGCTCAGATGTGAACCGGAAAGATCACTTGGCTGACTTGAGACCTTGACCCCTTTATAAAGTCAGGATCTCTGAGGCACACAGCATTATTAGATGTATGTATGCATTTGCAGGAAGACCAGATCAGAATGCTTTTAAAGTGCGGAAAAAGGAGGGAAGGAAAGCTTATTCATCAAGTTCTGTAGGGAGGATGACCCTAGGAAGGAAAATCATTAAGGCCTACTTTCCACTACTACTGTGTTCTAAGGGATCACTGAATGATCTCCCAAACATTCTGATCCAGCCACTGCACATACATGCTTCCACCACACAGAGATTTCTCCCACATTTTGTCTTTTTTCAGATTGCATAAAGAAGAGTTTGGATTACTCTACTTGTCCCCTGCCCCCAACCCTAACCAACACCTCCCAACCCCCCTCCCTGCCCAGTATCCAAATAAATATACAGTTTAAGGAAAAGCGGTGTCCTTGCTATGCAAACTCAGCTTCAATTCAAATCCCCTGGCCCCATCTTAGATAACTAAGCAGCTGTGTGCAAACATTCTAGAGCCTACCCATCCACCCACTCCTGCCCCTTCTGTGTGGAAGAATGGTTCTTTTCTAAAGGGACAGGAATACCGTATGACACAGTAAAGGATAACTACTATTACATGGTCAGAGGTTCACATCCTCTGACCAACATGATCAGTGAAGCAAGAAATCCTTGAATTAAGTCTCTTAGTTTTTGAGAGAAACACACATTCAGTGAAGGCAAGATGTTTCCAAGGCCAAGAGTGAAAAGTCAGTGGAGCAAATATCTCACCTGAGGGGTTCGGGAGGAGCTGGGACTGCTAGAGGCTGATGAGACCATGCTCACATTGGGGTTCATGCTCCGCTCTCTCTCGTCCTGGTATATGCGATCCCGCTCCACTTCCGGCAGATTGAGGAAATTCTGCATGGCCCTCAAGTTTACTAAAAGAGACTGAGAGGCTGTCCGAGGGTCTTCTTCCTTACGCAAAATCTCAGACAACAATCCCTGATTAAATGGGAAAAAAAAAAAACAGGCTAAGTCATATCTGCAGGTATGTGTGTGGTTTCCAACATCTGCCCCCCTCCCCCTTTATTTGTTTGGTGTAACCAGCTGGCTGTGATGTCAAGAACCTCAGTCTAATTGCTGAGGGTTCTCCAGCAGGAAGATTTTGTGGGAATGTGCTTGCCTTCCAGGGCTGTGCCTTATTCTAGACTGTTCTATTCTGACACTTTATCATCACTGTAATAATCGTCAGCATACAGAGATGCCAGCTAGCAAGGTAGGCGCTCGGAAGCCTTGTGAAACTGCAGTTACCACCAGGTGCCTCCTACAAGTATTTCAGGAACTGTTAGAACTCTCTCTGCTTGAAACTGGGAACACTTGGCAGTCCTGCTCAGCTTTACAAATCTGCCAAGTTTGGTAAATTTAGTTCCGACATTTAAACAGCATGGGAGATTTACATCGACTTAAAAAAAAAAAAAGTTTGGCTGAATTTCTGTGTGACTGGTCACTGTTTTCAATATAGATGTTTCTCATGGCAAAAAAAAAAAAAAGACCAAAGCAAATGGCCATAACTTGTGTTAACCCTCTGATAGCTTCCCAATCCACATACATAATCGGTATCCTTATATATGTACCTGAGAGCACCCAAACCTTTCTTCTGCCCCCGGAGGAAGAAGCTCTAATCCCACCATTAAAGCAATGGAAATACTGTCACATCTGGTGAAGGATCAGAGCACACATCAGGGAATGCCATGTATAGGCTCAGATAATTTCTGAATATGTGACTCATCCATATAGAAAGCTTTAAATAGGAAGCTAGTGTTTTCATGTGTTCTGATGGCAGGGAACTCACAAAGAAAAGGAAAATGTTGATGAGTCTAGAGAAAAGTAGTACGCACTCAAGAAAAGGGCTGGAACACAGAAGTAATTTGGGCAAAAGCTAAACCATGTCTATTCTGCACTCTTGTTAGATTATCACACAGAGGCATCACTTTACACTTCCAACTCAGGGCATCTCTTCTCAGGGCAGTATGAGACCAGAGTCTAGCATTATCCTCCAGGAAGAGCTAAAATGTTAACCTCTGTATTTTAGAACACATGGGGCAACTCCAAATCGTGAAAAGTAGATGCCAAAGACATTTCCACTGAGGGGAATGTTAATGCAAAGAAAACACTATCAGGTTTGTAAAATACAGCTTAAATATAAAAAGGTGTTAGATGCAAGAAGAATATACAACCTCTGGTTGGGCAGAAATCTTCAGGGTAAGATAGGGAATTTTTAAAAATAAGTAATGCATTATAATGTAGTGAAGCAAATGTCACAAGAATGTGCATCACTCGACTATCAGCACTCCAAGGAGGTAATCACCACTCAAAATATCATGTAAGACAATTTATAAGCAATCTACAAGTAGTATGCCACATGATAGTTCTGAAACATGGGTGTCATGTTGCTTTGATTACAGAAGTCTTTGCAAATAAGAATAAAATATGCCATACAATGAAGCTAGAAGAAATGTTAACAAACGTGTGTCTGTGGGCATGCATGCCCAAAGAAAGGAAAAGGTAGGACATATATGTGAAAATACTATATCCTGTAAAATGATTGTAAGAAAATCCAGATTTCTTATCATGCTTTTAGAAGCAAGAGACATTTGCCTTCCAGAAAATGTTATACAATCTAGGTATGAATTCCTTTTTTGGTATTAAAAGTCAGTTCTGCCTTAAGTTATCCTACTTTCCAATTGCATTAAGCAACTTGAAATATTAATAATGAATTTGTCCTAAGATAAAAATCTCCAAATTAATATGTAGAAAGGCAAGAGGGAAGTGGATTTAAAATCAATACCAATAAGACACTAAGACTGATATTTTCTGAGCTTTCTTTAATAATGAACTCTGCACATATGGGATGAGTTGGTCCCCTCCTCCTCCTTCTTTCCCTTTCTCTCTCTAGCATAAGCAACTTTAGCATTTTAATAAATCTCAGACTACCAAATTTGGAGGAATTTTAGGGGTGTCTGCATGGATATATTCCTTATGCTAGTTATGACAATTATACTTACAGTATCTCAAAGGCAAAATTTGTAAAAAGTATTCTTCTGTGAAATTATTTTTGCAAGTGGAGTCCATTATAGTGAAGCTCTTACATACAAAATGGTGAAATAACAAAAACTATTATTCTAATGGACCAGATTCAAAAGAGCAAGTTTGTTCATTCCTAATCAATAAAAAAAATTATTCCGAAGCACAGAGGTCTTTTACTTGTTTCTTGTTTGGCTTGGTTCACTTTATTTTTTTCCCCACACAGAAATTGTGGAGTTCCTTCCCCTACATTTTTTACATGTTGGACAACCTTAGAGAGAAATGAATCCATCTCTAAGAAAAATCAAGACAAAGCATCCTTGTAAATGACTGCTCATCAGCATCATTTCTGAAGTGAATGAGACACAATGTTTGTATTTTGAGGGGGCTGGTGGAATATACTGTTGCCTCTGTTTCATTTGCCTAATTGAAGATAAAGTCTCAAACCAACAAGGTGGCCACTGCTGCCTCCATGTATTGCCCCAGAGAATGGAAACACTGTTCTAAATTATTTACTTAAAGTCTCATCTGTGTAGCCATGGTCCCAAAGCAGATTCTTTTTACATCAGACATTTTCAACAACAAGTGGCTAACTGGTGAGCACAAAAAGAGTTTTAGTTGTTTTGTTGAGTCTTTTTCATTTTGGTTATTTATGTGCTCTTCACTATTTAAGCTGGAATTTTACAAAATATAGTCCAAATTCCGCAGGCTCATGAATGTAAAGTGAATTTATTTAGTTAGCTGAAAATCATCATGCGGGGGGGAGGAAATCATAAGAAAATCTATGGCATAATTTACACCACAAACCACCTTATCTAATTATCAAGATAAGTAAATGTTTATCATATTGAAACTGTCTTGAATAGAACATAAATTAATAATTTATCTCACATAAATATTTCTAAAGCCCTTGCCACTATGTTGTCTGGCATTTTTTTTCTTCTTTTTTTTTTTATTCTTATTGTTGTCTGGCATTTTAATTATCAACCAGCCAGGCAGGAGCTATCACTTGAACATTCCCATTACACAGCCCAAGATACAGAGAATGCGGCATGGCACCTGGGTGCTGGAAAAAAAAAATGTACTTTTATGAATAGAAAGGTCATGAATATTGAGAATGTGAAAATTGAGGGAAATTAATAAATTAACCAGGATATTGCTTATTAAACTTTCATATCAGTAATCATATTAAAACATATTGAAAATATTGAGTAAAGTGGTCATTAAGAATTTTCCTCATTGTACGCAACAGAGCCTTCTCAAGGGAAAGATTATAACAATTCCCAGCATGGTGTTAGCTGAGGTTATGTAAGACCAGGAAACATGCTGACTGAAAAGGAGTAGAGTGAACATCTGCACAGGGAAGAAAGACACCTTGCACAATAGCTCTTGGGTTACAAGCCACTGAAAAAAGAATGGAGTCCAGCAAAAAGAACCTCAAATTGACCTTCCCCTTAGCCTTTTTTTTTTTTTTTTTAAGATTTCATTTTATTTATTTGACAGAGAGAGACACAGCAAGAGAGGGAACACAAGCAGGAGGAGTGGAAGAGGGAGAAGCAGGCTCCCCTCAGAGCAGGGAGCCCGATGCGGGGCTCATCCCAGGACCCTGGGATCATGACCTGAGCTGAAGGCAGACGCTTAACGACTGAGCCACCCAGCACCCCTCTCCTTAGCCTTTTAATGGATTTTGTAAGCTTTATATTATTTCTAGTACCCACAAAGAATATATGACTTTGGCAGAAAATTCAATAAAAACAAAATAATTAAAAGCACAAGAGATAATATAATGCCATCTAGCTTGGTGGCTAATCAGGCTACCTCCACTCTACAAACAAAACAAAGAATTAGGGCTAATTTTTAAAATGAAAAATTGATATACTTATTATTTCTAGTATTTTAAATAATATTTATTTGCGACAAACTAAATGACCTCATAGTTTCTGAATCTGCAATTTCTGTTGATGAGCTTTCTTGTTTACGTTATTATGATTTCCATATTTCTTCAACAATTTATATAGTTTGCCCCAAATTGTTACTGTATAAAATACATGCTGATACTCAGAAACGCTTAGGAAACATTACCATGACTGGCTCTATAAAATTTAGTTCTAAGTTTCTGCACTAGCCCTTGAGGCCTTGTCTGAGACAGGTGAGAAATTGCTTATGATGGACCCTTAATTCTTTAATGGAGCAAGAAGAGAACCAGAACCTGTACTAGGTTTTAGGAACACTGAGTCTGAGCCCCTCAGACCTTCCCAGGACTGACAGCAACAGCTGAGGTCATTACTGCCTAGATTTTAACAGACTCTCATTCTTCACATCTCCCAGACTTTTTGGTAATAGGTACATTGAGTTTGGGGGTTCCCTAGATAAATCAGTGGGAGATAGAGCCTACAGAATTACCAAAAAAATGACAGGTCAGTCTATTAATTCATTTCTTATGACTTGGTATGAAGCTAAGAAAGGGATGAGAATATTAAGAAAATGCAGATTCAGCTGCCAAGGAGTTCACTATATGATGGTTTATAGAAACACAATGTAAAAGATGACAAGTGTCATAAATTCTAGATAGAATGAGTGCCGGCTCCGTTCACAAGAGGGTAAAAGTATTGCCAACTACAGGACTCAGGGAAAACATTTTGGAAGAAGTGGGACTTAACTTGGCTGGGATTTGAAATACACATCGTACATGGATATAGAGATAATGATGAGACTAGGCAAAGGAGGATAGGCAAGTGAGGGACTAGGCAAAGGGGGATAGGCAAGTATTAAAACATTATTAGAAAAAGAAAGAGCATGACTGATCCAGAATGCCTAGAGAAGTTTCTTTCTTTAAAAGCTTTAAAAAAAAGTACAAAAAACTGATAGGGCGGTAGAAGACATTTTGAAGTGAAAATACTACAGTCCACATTAATATAATTCTGAACTACTGGAGTATACACAAAATAACCAGCAAACATTACCCCCAAAATGAAGTGATATTAGATAATCTGTTCAGCCTTTTTGTCACCTGCAACAAATTAGGCTTTCAATATGCAAAACATCTTCCTTCCAGAAAAACAAATGATCATGATTCCATTTAATTGTAATTTAATGAGGCATAATTTATTTTTTAAAGTGATATACACCAGGTGTGTACTGAGGAAACTGGCCCAGCAAACCCCAGTGCTCCCTCTTGGAAAAAGCCTCAAGCTAGCTGGAGACTGTTTTCATTTCTGTAAATTACATTTCTGTTTGTGGCAGTTGAAGTGGGAGGTATAAAGGGTAACATGCAATGTTCACATATTTATTGTAATATATACCTTTGAAGTAACTCAACCAAAAAATACTCATTTATCATATAAGCAAATAGTCTGAAAGTGTTGAGTTCCAATCTGAACAAAGATTTTAAAGAACATAAACCCCATCCCCTAATAATGTATTTTAATTATTTATTGTCAGATGTATTAACAAAGTATATAAGCTATTTAATGATGATATTCAGAAATCAGCTTACAACTCTTCAAGGATATATGAGGTGAAACATATGTATTAAGTACGTGGTAGTGAGTCGGAAAATATAATTAGTTCATATTTATATATTGCTTTAAACAAATGATGTCATAACCAATCAGCAAGGTTCAAAGACACATATGCCCCCCCATTTTATAGATTAAAATTATAGAGAGCGGAAGGTAGAAGGGGCCTTGTCACTCATATCAGCCAACCCCTCATCCTGCCCTGAGCATGATCTGTCTATTACACATACTTCCCTTGAATTACAAAAAAAAAAAACCCCACAAAAACAAAAAAACAAACCCTAGTACCCTCCAAAGATACTCTTCACGTCTCACTCTCCATGTCTTCACTTTTCATGTTTGCATGCTTATTTGTTTAGCCTTACTTTTCACACAGTTCTGAAATGTCTGGTTCCAGCTGATGTGAGAGCCAAAAACTGGTATTCTTTTGTGAAAATCAGGTAATACCAAATTCCTAGCCTAATCATACAAAGTGAGCTCTTATATCTTAGTGGTTAATGCACAGTTATCAAAACTGTGAAATCAGCTGCATCTCTGTAGAAAGTATTGACATCCTACCATCTGAATGCTGACCTAACAGAATTGGTTCTTTCCTAATCTCCAATCTCATTTCCTTCTAGACGCTCCTGAGAGGCATTTTCCCCTCTGCTCACGAATATAAACAGGTTTCCCTGGGTTCCATATTCATAATCTACAACCCCACTATGAACCTGAATGCTGAAATTCATTCGTGTAACGCTAAAAATACTCAACCCCCCTTCACCCCCCAGAGTACTGCTTAGCCATGAAGCCAGAGTACTTAGGCTGATTTGAATAAAAGGTATACAGGGCACAACAATGACAATTTGATTTTTATTATTAAAAATGATGTGTTAAATCCTCAAAGAAAATGTCGTTATTGCATTAGTTTAATAAAACCTCTCTTTATTACAATATTTCTTTATTAGGAAAGACAGCCTATGCATGTAGCATTTTTGTTAGGATGGGGGTGGATAGAATTGAGCATCTAAAGGGAATTAATGTACTCTGCAAATATAAATGCTATATACAAAAGTAACATTTGCAGACAAATGTTGTTGCTGTAGAAATGTATTATGTAATGAACTAAAATGTATATATATGTGTATATATACTGCAGTTGGCAATACTTTCTCCCTCCTTTGAACTGAGATGGCACTAGTTCTATCTGGCATTTATGACACTTACCATCTTTTACACTGTGCTACTATAAAACCTCTTCTCCCCATCATACAGTAAATTCCTTGGGAGCCGAATCTGTATACTTTGTACTTAGTGGTTAGTTGAGAACATATGGGAACACAGGGCTCTAAGAATGTACCAAATGCATTTTTTTTTTTCATTTTTCTGAACAGCCAGCAACAGGCCCTGGTGGACCACATATTACACTCAAGAGCTTTTCATCCAACCTATTGTAAACACGAAGGTAATGGAAACTGAAATTTTGGGCCGTGCAGACTCTACTTTAGAACAAATATTTCACGGACCCTAAATCTGCAATTTATCAAATGAAACACTTCCCTCAAAGACAGCTTTCTTTCTAATGTACATAATAAAACATCACTTTGCCACCTGACACATCAGAATGCAGTAAGCATGCAACACAAAGTGAATGGGTACAGCAAAAACATTCATGAAACCAAAACTGTCTGGCTCTCTTAACTGCAATCCCCTTGTCCAAGCCACTCTTGAGCACATACAATGGAGGAACTTAGCCAAAAACAGATTTCTGGAAACTTTATTATTTTTACCTACCTACTCAATGCAAAGATAATGCAACTAGATAAACAGTTTTGTTTTGTTTTATTTTTTCCTCCTTATTCCTTCCCTTCTTGTCCTTTGAAAGTCTTAGGTACCAGAATGGGGGGCTATGCACAATCTAAGTCAAAATTTTTTAAACACATTAGTACCCCAAAAGCAAAAGCAAATAGAAAACTGAACAGGTTCCCTTTGGAAACATTTACCAGTGGTATTCTCAGCTCTGGGCACATACGTGGTTTCTACTAACACCTCAAGTACCTGGCACATGACTGTTGCATTCACAAAGTTCTGGGCCCTGCTTATTTCTAGTTTCTATGTGTATTGTGTGAAACAACTGCTGGCAAACTGCCAAAAAAATTTACTAGCTTTGGCTACTTTGTCAAAACATTGGCAAAAATAGTACTTTCCAAAAACAAAACAAAACAAACCAAAAACATACATTTAGTGAATATTTATATCTCAAATGTATCAAATGCATTCAGATATAAAAAGTAAAGCAGTCTGTTAACATTTGAGTTGACTTTGTCCTTAAAACAGTTAAAAAACATTATTTTTTTTTTCCTGCTGAAATATGTCTACATTAACTTCAATCACCTTGTCCAAGGTCAAAAGCATCTTTTCTCATATAGTACATGAAACACATCACAGTACTTACTATACCACAATGGGATTACTGGTTTGAAAGCCTGTTTACCCCTTGTACCTCCTTGAAGAAGGGACTGTGTCTTTCATCTTCTTGCTCTAAGATAACAGAAATAATTGAGACTAAAGTGGTTGTGAATGTGAGTTCTGAGGTCAAATTTGCTGGGCTCAAAACCAGGCTTCAACTGGATAAAAATTAATCTCCCTATGGCACAGTTTCCTCACCTGTAAAACTGATATAATTGTACTTCCCACATAGGATTCCCTAGAGCTTACAACTGTACCTGATACATGTGTTCAATAAATGTTAGCCTCCATTATAATGCCTACCATAGTCTCTGAATGCTTAATAAATATTTGCTAAATGAATGAATGAATAAATACAGAACTAATATCAAAGTACAATTCTTTTTAAAAATTTTTTTTTAGATTTTTATTTATTTATTTATTTATTTATTTGAGAGAGAGTAGAGAGAGAGAGAGAGGAGCATGAGCGGGGAGAGGGCCGCGGAGGGGGCAGAGGGAGAGGGAGAAGAAGACTCCCTGCTGAGCTGGGAGCCCAACACGGGGCTCCATCCCAGGACCCTGGGATCATGACTTGAGCTGAAGGCAGAGGCTCAACTGACTGAGCCACCCAGGTACCCCTCAAAGTACAATTCTTATTTTGAATTTGCAACTTCAAATTTTCAAGGCCCTCCACTTTACATTTCACTAAACACCTTCCCATACAGAAGGCAGAAAATGTAAAGAATACTTTTTAGGAAGCACAATAATTAAAATTATTTGGGATAGAGGATAATGTAAAGAAAAATTTAATTAATTATATAAAGTGGGATGACCATATGGATATCCAGTATATCACTAAACCAAGATACTCATTTTATAGCTCAGAAAAGTAAAACAACTTTTCTTCCCTAAGTAATTCTGCAGTCATTTAAAGAAAAGCCTTCATTTGCATCATTGTTTAAACATGGATCATAATTATTAGTGGATGACAGAATTACTTCAGTACATCATAACTATTTTTTGATAATGAAATGCAATTAAATAGATTGGAAGTTACCAGAGTACTTCATACACCGTACAAGTATTATTTGATGAAGGTTTTTTTTTTTTTTCCTTCCCTTCATGAAGGCTTTGCTTAGAAACATATAGATAGATAAAAATATAGGTGGAAATGAGACAGAGCTCAAGATAGACACACATACGTATGTGCACATGTGTGAGTGTGTGTACCAGCTCATGATGTAAAAAGTACTTCTCACTGGGTACTTCAGTCAGAGAAGTCTGAAAATAAATGCTGTAGTCTACAATGATAATTTTAGGTACAAAACTTGTAGACAGAATGTAAACAACCTTGTAATCTCCAACCGACTTCAAATTGATTCATTTTTCTCACAGCATTTCTGGCCTTTAAACCTAATTTGCTTTATTTGAACAAACATGCACTTAACCCCAGGCCAACTGGTCATCATTTCAATCAATGACCATGAAAGGAACACTCCTTGTGTATTTTTTTATTACTTTAAATAAGCAATGGTGAAAAGGTATATAAATAATGGGATCTAAGGCTAGTGATCCTTGTATTTCTTCTATAAAAATTCTACTTTAATTGTAAACATCACCCAGGATTGGAGGAGACTAGTTAAATACTAAAACAGGCCTTCACACTGAAAATACAGGTCTATATTGAGATACACGCACTGGAGGTAAAAGAAAGTCCTTATTGAAGAGAGAGACTCCTTATCTGTGTGAAATGAATTGATCACTCCTTGTTAGAAAATAGTGACAAAAACTTATAAAACCATCCCTAGAAGGCAGCCTTGTTTAGCTAAAATAGAGAAACTGGAATTTTCTATAATTAGTTCAGTAACTAAATTTTAAGAACTTTGCACACTGGTCAGGGATAGAAATAGAACAGCAAACAATCACCTTTGTTTCCTTTGATTGTTTGGTGCCAGTTTTGTGAAGGGGGGAGTGTCTTTATATATTCTTTTACACAAAACTTTCTATTCCAAGTAGATTTAGGAATGAGGAGAGGGTTATAGATGTTTGACAACTACTGAGTCATCCTTCTCTCTACCCAGAAAACAAAACCAGTATGTCCTCCACCCTTTTTCGCTGGAATTGCCTAAAAGGTGCTAATTAATGATAGTTCTTATATGTATAAGAGGAACTAAAGTGAGACCACTAGCTAGAGGCCATCCTTAAGCCATCTAATAACTCTGAGACACTGCTATCCTGAGAGATATTAATATTATTACAATCTTTAAATCTATGAATTCAAGCCAGTGGTTCTGAAATGAAAGATTGCCTATTTTATGAAGCAAGCAGGGCCATCTTTTCCTACTTTATTAATTTAATGTTGAAATCAAAAGAAGGTGTATTATTTGCTTCAAAACCCAATAACATGTTCATGCCTGATCTGCAGCATTTCATATTTACAGGCCATCTTTCAGTGGATGGACTTCCTTTTTCTCACAGGTTTCCTTGTCATTTTATAACCAGCTCACTGGACCATGGAGTCAAGACCCCTGGGTTTACATTGTGTTCTATTCCTGTATGACTTGCTGAGCGCCCATATCTCTATTGCATAGTAAGAAATAATGATGGCTGGGACCAGAGGTTGGCCAAGAAATAATTCTGAATATCTTGGAGGTCAAGTTTTCTACAAACATAAACTGTATATGTAATTAAATCAAGTCTATCTTTGGCCAACAATATGTATAAATCAAACACAAGACTTTCTTCTCCCCCAAATTGACCGGTAATGCACTTAAGTTCAGATTTCCAAATATTCTGGTTGTTAAAATGTTCACGTTGTTGCTACATATCTCTTTCTAACTGTGCCATTTCAAAATATGTGTAGCAAGTCCTTAGACATTTTTGACCTTAATAATATAGGCATGCATATACTATAAACTTGGTGCTGATAAAGCTTAAAAGCAAAATCCATGTCATTTCACATAGACATGTACATTTCTAGCCATTGACCTCACTGCCAACTTTCCTGATACATAATTCAATCTAATTTTCCAATCTGTTGAAAACATTCTCCAGTTGCTGAGTCACTTCATAAAATTATATTTATGACCCTGGCCTTAAGTTTCTTCAAATGATGTGGCTTTGATGAGTAAACAGCAGATTCTTTGCAAAGTCTCATAAAAAATAAAAAGTAGTCAAATAAGGACAGGTCAACCAAATGATTTCCCAAAGGATTTTTAAAATCCTTTTCTCTACCAGATAAGACCACGATGAACAATTTTCTCAAGCAAGGTGTTTGACAAAATGTTGCAAACTGTGTAACTCGGTGACTTTTGCATCAAACTGAAGAAGGAGCAAGATACCAAATTAGAGCCCTACTGTTACAGAATAGCACATTTTGTGAAACACATCTGTGCTTCTACTGAAAACATGTTTCTAAGAATTGGCTCAGGAGAACTACCTGAAACAGAAAATGGACCTGAACTTTCTGAATTATGATGTAATCTGCTAGAGGAAAAAGAAAAATAACTCCATTATATGAATAATGAATGTGGCAAAAGTCTCATTTTCAAACTGTAGAAACTTCTTACTGCTGATTCCTTGTATAAGGGGATTTCCTGAACTCTACCGTCAAGGTAAGGGGATAGTGGTGCAGAGAGGAGATGTGGGTCACACCTAATTCCCCTTTTCTGGCATTCTAATGCTCCCACTCACACGGGGCAAGGCATCCGTTTCCAGTGGATTTAGCCTTGTTTGGATCAAAGCTTCCTCTACTTCATTTAACAGATTTGCTCAGATGGAAGGTCTCAGAGGAGAAAAAGTGTTAGTAAATGGGGGATTCCTGAACATATGAATATGTAGGTCATTGGATTTTTAAATAAATTAGAGAATAGTTTATCTATTAAGGAAGATTCAGTGTACATATTTTATGAAACCATCCTTATTATAGGTCAGTGGGCATCCCACAACCATTCCTTGCTAATAGTAAGTCTTTTAAAATACTGTCATAAACCTTTTCATAGTGTCACAAGCCTCTGATTAATTTTAAGTCCACAAAGTGACACGGGGCAAAAGAACACTCAAGGTTAGGATTCATAATCAAACTGTCAAAAAGCACAGATGTAAACACAGTAAATAGGCAAGCAACTTATTTAATGTCCATAGGCCTAGTAAGTGAAAGTATGCCAACGCTAAATAAATTCAGGAAATTAGCAAGAGAAAATGAATTGCAAAAGAAAGGAAGGTAAAATTAAAAAAAAAAGACTGGGGCGCCTGGGTGGCTCAGTTGGTTAAGCGACTGCCTTCGGCTCAGGTCATGATCCTGGAGTCCCGGGATCGAGTCCCGCATCGGGCTCCCTGCTCGGCGGGGAGTCTGCTTCTCCCTCTGATCCTCCATCTCATGCTCTCTCTCTCTGTCTCATTCTCTCTCTCAGATAAATAAATAAAATCTTAAAAAAAAAAATTTAAAGAAAAGGGAAGGAAGAAGAGAGGGAGGGAGGGAAGAAAGAAAAGAAAAGGAAAAGAAAAAGAAAAAGAAAAAATAAACTAGACAGAGCACTGGTCCTATTATTTCTTGAAATTATTAGTCCTACAAACACCACTTGCATCACTGACAGAGCACCAGAGATAGGGCGGGCAAGGGGGCAAAGCTACTCTAAAACTCACATGAATTACGTAATTCACCATTCAGACTCAGTAAGGGTGGTTTTCATTTAAGTCATGTTTGGAAGATCTCATAGGGCTTCAAATCCAGTGTCTGTTTCAGTCTCATTCCCTCTCTTTTTCTCTCCCCCACATTTGATATCCATAAGCAGATCTAGACAGTATCAATATGAGTCCACTGAATTCAGTTTATAATAATAATAGTGATAATATTTTCAAGTAGTACAGTAAAAACATCTATACTATTCCCATAGTGATATCTCACTTTAGATTTGGAAGGTAGTAGGTATAATATTGAAGATCAGTTTTATTCAACATACTACCCCATGATATACCCGAAAGCCGATTTAGACTAGCAGTGGCACTGATCTATAATCTGGGATAAAAAGCACATCCTGAGATAGATTCCTGTGCAAGTGATTTATTAAGGAAGTGTTTCTGAGGGAAACTGGTGAGGGAGTGGGAGAAGCAGGGCAGGGAAGGGAAGAAGCCCATACAATCCTCGCCTCAGCCTCATCTGCAGAGAGCTCTGGAGCAGAAGTCACACTTCAGAGCTGTCCCTTCTATTGGAGGAAGGGGAACTGGACTTTCATCCTCCTGCACCTACCAGATATTGGTTAAGTATTTCCAGCTCTCTGCCAGTGTGAGCAAAGCAAAATCCAGTAGTCTGAGGAAAGTCCTTTGAATGAAAAGCTGACTAGCAGTTGCTAGCTTCTAGAAGTCAAAGTAGGGGGAATAGGGGGTGAGGGAGAATTAGAACACCAAAAACAGAGCAGACATGTTATCTGCCTCAGCCTCCTCTAGTGTATTGACCATACCACCTCACTTCGTGACCATAGGTAACAGAAATACTTAGAACTATATCACAGGATTGCCTGAAAATTAATGACCAGGTCAGAAAACATTTTATCTCTCATTTGTCATAAAATCCTCAGAGACCCAAAAAGTGAGGTTAACCTTTTCCTCCAAAAGACTAATAAAGAAGAAAGTGATGATGCTCAGAATATATTTTACGTAAGGTCATAATGACGAAAACAGGCTTCTATCATCCTGATGGCACAGACAGGATATGATGCTCTGCTATACCCTGCATCTAGAACTACATTAATCTCGTGCCCAGGCTGAAGAGTTGATATTCTAGCATTGCATGATCTCAAGGCACACTGATTAACATAAAAAGGTATTAAAAGCAAGCTCTTGGAAATATAGCTCTATTCCCTCAATTGTGTTATTTTATATCACCAAATGATGTACTTATAGTGGCAATGATCAGATATACAAAGTAATCAATAGTTTCTCTTTGGAGAAGTGGCATTTTCAAATGCTATTTATTATGAATTTGAGTTCTTCATCGGGAAGTTTTAAACATGACAAACTAAGCTGATGCTTTTTTTTTTTTAGTTTTAGCTTCATTTATGAATGTTATACATGCGGTTTTGTTCTATACACATTCTCTCTCTCTGTCTCTCTAATTACTAGATGCTATTGGTCCAATCATCAAGCACAAAACCAGGAACATGAACTATAGGGTGACAAATCAAGTTGCTTTTTATTGAACTTGATAATAAATGAATAATAGAGATCATGAACTATTTCTAGAAAATATTCAGTGGAGGTGCCCTGGGTGATTTAGTCAGTTAAGCACCTGCCTTCAGCTCAGGTCATGATCTTGGGGTCCTGGAATCAAGCCCCTCATCAGACTCCCTGTTCAGCAGGGAGTCTGTGTCTCCCTCTCCCTCCGCTCCTCCCCTCATGGTCATGCATGAATGTGCATGCTCTCTCTCTCCGTCTCAAATAAATAAATAAAATCTTAAAAAAAAGAAAATATTCAGTGGACTAAAGATATATTACATATCAGTAAAGCAACTAAGTACAAGATTGATATTGGCCTTAGGTACCCATCTAAAATAAGAGGTTCTGATCCTGTTTGCTTTGAGAAAAAAAAAAAAAAAAAGTTGAGATTCTTTTCTATCTAAAGATTAACCATTCATTTATGTTATTATCTATAAATTTTTGTTTATTATAGCTGGCAAATCATTATATCACCCATAAATGTCTGATTCCACTCAAAAAAGCCTAACATTTGGAAAATCCATGGTTGGTTTCATGGGGCATAGTACACCACATTTTCCATTTAATGATTCTGCTGGTGAAACCCAGCTGTCCAACCTTGCTGTTAGTGACTACAGTATATACAGCAAAAACAATCTGCCTGCTGACCTCCGGCTTAAGTTCAAACTATGTCATTCTGTCAATACCATCTACCTTGATTAGGTTGGGCTTTATACACAACAGGTTATGATCCCAGAGGGATGAAAAGCTTTCCCAAATTAAAAGCAGAATTTTAAAAGGAAATACTCATACATTCCTATGCAGTTTCCATTTGATATCCTCAAGGCTGGCCCATGAACTCAAACTCCTGTTGATTGAAAGTGAATGTTCCTTTCTGGGTGTAGCCATCTTACAAATTTAATGGCAGGAGGAAAACAATAAAATGTGTTCCATGCTTCAATTAGACCTTTTATAACTTGGCACTTCAACGATGGCAATGCCAAAGAAAAATCATTAATCCATAAAGATAGACAAAAAGGATTGTGCGGGAGAAGACAGACCTCCAAGATCCTAGGGCCTTGGCAGAGCATTCCCTCACACCAACATGGTCTGTCTTTTATCTAGTCTCTCTGTGAATCTAAGGCTTCATGCTATTTGGATAAAATCTATACTGTGTTTGATTCTAAAATCCAACCATGCTTTCAATTTTATCCTTAGCCAAAGGAACTGTATATATAACCAGGCAATAAAATGTTGGCTAGCTACGAAATGCCTATTCATGCACATGATAGGTGAAAGCGTGCGCACACACACACACACACACCTGCAAAATAAAGACTAAAAGATGCGTCCTTCCGCTTTGTAAATACAAAGTAATAAATATGCAACAGACATGCTCAAAAGGACCAGCGTTTTTCATAACCCTAGTTCAGATAACTGTGGACACACAAATGCTGCTTGATTACTCTGAGTCAAAAAAAAAGAAGTCATAGAGTGATATCCGGAACATGTGCAGACCTCTGTGAACCTCCAAACTCATTTTTAAATGATGTCAAGTGAGTCTGTCAATAATAGAATGTATAAATTAGCTAAGAGTCAAGGGAGCAAGAGATTTCCCCCTCTTGGTCTCCTGCCATACCTAATCTGTCAGCACTAAACCTCAAACAACCCCACTGTGCTTCTTCCCTGCTCCCACTCCCCTGGTTCCAGCATTCCTGCAGACTGTTACCAAACCACAGTGCATGGTTCCATCTCTAGGTCATGCCTGTTAACTTCAGCTGAGACCCCAAACTACTTCATAATTCCTTCTATCTCAGATTGAAGCCCTATCACATTCAAACTGTCAACACACTTCTGGCCTCCTTTTCAACACCAAATTCTGGAAAGAGTAATTTACAGCCCCTGGTTCTGCATCCTCAACATTTAGTCACTCCTTAACTCCTAAATTCTGGCTCCTGCCTTCTCCGCTCTAATGAAATTCTATGCTAAGTTTGCCAAAGGTCTCTTCCAACCAATCACCAAATTTCATGCCATGGTTCAAGCTTCTCGCTCCCAGATGTCTTAGTTTTGTACACATGGACAAATCTCCTGGAAACTCTGCTCATGTTGCTGTACTCTCACTACAACCTCCCTATCCTTCCATCTCCACCTGCACCCATCTCTACTGGCATTTCTTCTCTTTTCCTGGTGACAGTAGTGGTGACGGTTTTTCCTCCTCCTTCTCCCAACTCTTCAAATCCCAGGCTCTGGCAATAAATTTCTAATCCCTTCCTCTAGCCCTGAAAACTCTTTTTAGCACCAAACTCATATTTTCAATGACTTTTGCCTACCTTCATTTAAGAAATCTGCCAGCACTTCAGAGTCAAAATAACCTAATCCAAAATAATCACTCTAAGCTTATTCCAACCATCTCTTTCAGTGTTCTCCTTGATACTCTAAGTGATTACAGATTTATTCTCAGCCACGAGGCTCAAACCTTGGCATTATGATGGTTACACTTTCTGTCAACTTTACTTCCACAGTGCTTCCTGACTCTGGACTCTACTCCACAACCACCATATGTTTACATATGAGCTGGCGCCCATGATCTTTTTCATCTTTGCATTTGCACAGAGCTTAGCTTCCTGCCTTGCATTTAGTAGGGTGGCCAAACTTAAACCTACTCCTCTTAACGACACTATATTCATCTTACTGTAATTATTCTTTATGCCCAGCTCCTCATGGAGCTACAACCCACTACAACCTTGGTTATTCTCCTACACTATTCACATTACTTCTCATTTTACTTTCATTATCTGAATACTTTTTTTTTTTTTTACTACCAGGTCATTAGCTCCTTGAGATTAGCACTTCTATTTTCTTGTTACTCATATAAGGACTAAATTAGTGGTTCTCAAGGTATGGCTCCTAGACCAGCAGCATTAGAATCACCTGGGACCTTGTTACAAATGCACCCCAGACTATGGAATCAGAAACACTGAGATGAGGGCCTCAGTAAAGCAAGACATATATAAATAAACTGTTTATCTTTTTATCATTTAGTATTATATTGGCATGTAATTCCCCCAAAACATTAAAAAATATGAGAAAACTACCCATTACCATTTTATCAATATCTTAAATCTAATTTGTATATTTTGAAAGGTTTTTAAAAAAATTATAGAAATCATGACATCAATGATACTCTTTTTATGAAGTTCAAAAACAAGATAAATAAAAGATTATATATGCATAAAGTTTTAGAACTAGTTTTTAAAAAAATGAATGATAACCACAAAATTCAAGATCAGGGTTATACCTGGGGAAAAGCAGATGGAGATGAGGGAAGAGAGGAGCACACAGGCCCAAGTCACTGGTAACATTCTGGGTCCCAAGTTCACAGATGTTCATTACCTTACTGAAATTAATTAATTATGGCCATATATGGATCAATGCTGACAGTATTTCCCGAACTAAGGATTATTAGTTAATCCTGAGTGCTCTGGGATCCATAAAAATTTTTTAAAGGGATAAAAAATATGTCACAATTCTGTCCTTAGTATTAGTCTTAACCACCAATTACCATGTTCAATGCTCATTATACCTGTGTGCGGTTGAATGCCACTCTTGCAAAGACAGCTTGGGACACACTGGCCCTCTTCAGCTCATCTCTGACTTGCTGGTAGATATCTGGAGAAACTTCTACGGAAGAGTTGGTTGGCTCTGGCTTAACTGCTCTGGGAATGGGCGGATGGTTCAGGAACTGCTGGTTGATGGCTTGAGGATGCTGGTGAGCCAGGAGCCGGCTAACAGCAATCTGTTGGTTTATCAGATGGGCCATGGCTATTTGTTGCCTAACAAGTTGTGGACTGAGCTGGGGAGAAAGAAGACCAGGGCTCATGATGGGCTGTAACGCGGGCACTTGGTTTCGGATTGGAGTACTGTGGTGGATTTGGCTATGAGGAGACTGTTCGTTGGTTTTCCCCAAGGATGCCAGCTGGTTCATATTTGGTAAATGCATTGGACGCTGGCCCAGAACACAATAGTCTGAAAGGTTTTCTCGTTCCACTCTTTCCACTGTTAAGAGATAACAATGATAATTCATCATTATTTTCACTGGTATAATTTATTGCTAATATATGTAGTACTGAATTATCATATTTTTGGTATACTAATGACATAAGTTTTTTTCATACAAAGCTGGAAGCCCCAGAGTAGAAGTGAGTTATCCCTCCCTGCAAAATGTTACAATAGTAGATTTTTTCATAGGTGATATGAAAGTAATAATACTTACCACTTCATTTTTCTTAAATTCTTAAAAGTAGGCATTTTATTGAATAACCAAGAGGGAAACCACTAAGCATGATAAATTCTAAATCCTCTCATATTCCCAAGCTCTCTCATCTCCCTCATCACCCTCCGTTATAAAAACACCAGCTGTTCACATCTTCTGTAGTTTGTGGTTAATGGTGTAGTTCATGGTTATCAGGAAATGACAAGGACAACATCTCCTGCCAAATTAACTGCTACCTCCTAATAAAAATCTCACACAGTAAGTATTATACAACTATGGGAACATTCATAGAAAATGTGTACCATGTAGTATAACCTTTTATCTTGTTATCACTTGTTATCTTTGTTATAGGAATATTTCTTTAAGAAATGGATATGTTAATAATTGTTGAAATGCACTAGGATAAGAAAAAATCTCACAATATTAATAACATTGCCTTGACTTTCCATTATATAAGATGCTCCCCCCCCCACCGGATATCTACCTTACTACATTTTATTGCACTTTCCTAGTAGTAAAGATTTAAGGAATAACCTGGAAAGGCAGAAGAAAAAGGAAGTATCATATACGTTCAAACATCAGGCAGATTTTTTTCCTCCCCCAAGAATATTTCCCAAAAAGAGCAAATCACCTCAGAGTCAAATTCTTTTTTTTTTTTTTTAAGATTTTATTTATTCATTTCAGAGAGAGGGAGCAAGCATGAGTGGGGAGTGAGGGTCAGAGGAAGAAGCAGACTCCCTGCTGAGCATGGAGCTGATGCAGGCCTCCATCCCAGGATCCTGGGATAATGACCAGAGCTGACGGTAGATGCTTAAACAACGGAGATACCCAGGTGCCCCTCATAGTCAAATTCTTATCTAAATCTCAGTATCACATTATTATGTAAAACAAAGGTTGGTTTGGAGAAAACATGAGGCTGAAATAACCTCCATCATTCCTAGTTTTAAACCCTTACAGATGTAATTTAACAAAATCTGGTATTTTTAAAAATATTTATTTATTTGAGAGAGAGAGAGAGAGAAAGAGTGGGAGGGGTAGTGGCAGAGGGAGAGGGAGAAAGGGAATCTTAAGCAGGCTCTGAGCGAAGCACAGAGCCCAACGCTGGATGCTGGGCTCCATCTCACGACCCTGAGATCATGACCTGAGCTGAAATCAAGAGTCGGACGCTTAACCAACTGAGCCACCCAGGTGCCGCCCCAACAAAATCTGTTCTTTAGAGCAAAAATTCCAAACAGATTTTGTAATTATTTCTTAAAATTGCAAATGCTGGATATGATCATGTAAACGCCTATTACGGTAACTTTAAAGAACAAGAGATCAAAATAGTCACCTAGAGGACAAATTTTTAAAAATAATTGTCCCACTATTATGCACGATTATGCAAATGATGTGTAGCTTGGCATAATGTTTACAATGGCAGAATCATATTTGTATCAAAAAGTCTGAAGTCTCAAAAAAAAAGCTTAAGCAGAAATGGCGTGTCCTAGAAAACTGGATAAGTGACTCCAAACACTTATCCAGGGTTTTGTAATGACAGAGGCACAAGTGCTGAATCACATGTGAAGAATTTAAATAAAATCAGTCAATGAACTTTAAAAGTAGAGAAAAATAGTATTTCTAATTAATATTTTATGTAATATGTGATTTTAAAATACGTATGTGGAAGTTAATTGTTAATTAAAATGCAAGTAAATATTTCACCATTTTATCCATATGTCTTAGGGTTTTACATATTCAAAACTTCTCATTGGGAAAATAAACATTAGTATCTTGGGATCACCTTATATTCAGACATACATAGTATTTATTCCTGCTTTGCTTAAAAAACCAAAACGAATGCTTAACTTTCCTATGAACACCCAAATAAGTAAAGTTTACCTCAGACTTCTTTAAAGGCTCAATTTCTAACTTAATCCTTTCAATGTAATTCATTTAGTTGTATTCACCTTTCCTTCACAAGGTTCAAGGAGAACAAATTATTTTAACCTTATCCTCTAAATGCAAACGTTCTTCAGTCATTGTATTAATTAAACTTTAAGGCACACAATCTTAAAATCAAACCAAGCAAATGGGTGAGAGCCTTCAAAAGGTAATGTAACACAGTTTCCATACGACAGGAATTACTATTATGATCCCCTCACTGAACGCAGCAGAGGAGCCACGCACTGTGTCTGGAGTAAAGTTGTACTTTATAGACAGAAATAGTTGGTACTTACTAGACACTTGGTTCACTTTGGTTTAATTCCTTTTTAACTCAGCCAAAATAAAGGCAAATTCAAATATTAAATTATGGGGCGCCTGGGTGGCTCAGTCGTTAAGCGGCTGCCTTCGGCTCAGGTCATGATCCCAGGACCCTGGGATCGAGCCCCACATCGGGCTCCCTGCTCGGCAGGAAGCCTGCTTCTCCCTCTCCCACTCCCCCTGCTTGTGTTCCTGCTCTCGCTATCTCTCTTTCTATGTCAAATAAATAAATAAAATCTTAAAAAGAAAATAAAAACAAAAAAACCCCAAATATTAAATTATGTTTTCAAGTACTTAAGAAGTAAAAGTTTTATCCATTTCTTTTTCTACTTAAAAAAAATATATATAGAACCATCCATTAATAGCATGCATTCTTTGATTAAAAGCTAATTTCCCAAAATTTGGGTATTTTCATTCTTCAGTGGTTTAACTTGACTTTCTTGAAATATATCTAAATAGGAGCGCCTGGGTGGCTCAGTCAGTTAAGCATCTGACTTTGGCTCAGGTCATGATCTCAGGGTCCTGGGATCAAGCCCCACATCAGGCTTCCTGCTTAGCAGGGAGTCTGCTTCCCTCTGCCCCTCCCCCACACTTGTGCTCTCTCCCTCTCTCTCTCTCTCTCAAATAAATAAATAAAATCTTTTAAAAAAATAAAGAAAAGATATATATCTAAATCACATCATTAATAAAAAACTCTATTCACAGATCTAGTCATAATTATGCACACAATTAAGCATTAACGTCAGAGCTCAAAAAAACCTATATGAATTGGTGCAGTAAGAGTTAGAATAATGTCACTCCATATTTCTTTAAGATTATGCATAGTATGTCCTTTTTCTTACGAGTTCTCAGATCCTTATAAATTCATATACTTAAAAAGGGGACTGGGGAAGTGTCCTTAAGGACACGCAGTAACACCAGGAAGTACTAACTCCTTAGAAAACCATAACGAGGCAATTGCAAAGGCAAATGCGTAAACTTCCAGGGAGAGAACAAAAGGCAGAGAAGCCAGCTGGAGAGGTACCTGGGGGAGTAAGAGAAAGCCTCCCAGTCCAAAGCAAGTGGCCGCTACCTTGCCTTGGCCAGTTTTTGTCTTTCTATATATCGTCATTTCTTCAGATGTTTTTTCAAGAAAATGGAAAATCTGGATTATTACATGCTAGTGCCTATTTTTCAGGTATTGGCAACTAATTCCATTTGCGAAACACAACAAATGCCAAACAAAGCATATCTGAAAACTGGACACTGCCTATAGGCTACCAGTAAGACTAAAGACTAAAGATCCCTTAAGTTGTTAAAGAAAAAAATATTCAACAGCACTCTTTAAAGATGGTAAGGAAAACCTTATCCAGGACCATTGCAATAGGCATAGGGACCCCTGCAATGGGATTTTATGGTGGGGGAGAGAGATTGGATTCAACTCAGCATAAACACATGGGAATTTATAGCTAAGGATCAGGGTGGGGGTCAGTAGATAGAAAATTACTAAGAGGAAACATCAGGAGTAAGGGGGGTTCTGGCTAAACTGACCTAACAGGATTCTTTGCTGAAGACAGGCCAGGGTGATCAGACATCACTTGGGGGATGGTGGAAGATGAGGAACCCGATCAGATATCGAGGGGTGATCAGATATGGGGGGGTTCAGGTTAAATTGACTTAGCAGGGTTCTTGCTAAAACTGGATTTTACAAGGAAGTCCACAGATGGACCATGGAAAAAATTTGGAAGCCTGACTAAAAAGTTTGGTCAAATGAAGAATCTTTGTTTTTCAGTGTCTGACAACTCTACCAATAAAAGCCAAGTTTTTTACTTCCTAAGACTGAAGAAAGAAAGAAAAAAAAAATCACACATCCTGTCTAAAAATCAAATGCTCATCAACAGGCGGCATCTCCACTGACCAGAGCAGTGTATGGTTTCAGTAACATTTTGTACAGATTTTGCCAAACTTGAAAACCTTTTTCATTTTTTTTTCTGCTACCACTCTCATAAAAATAACAGAATAATATTTTAGCCTCTAAAGTCACACAGGTGAAATACAAATGCTTTAAAAAAAAGTCAGAGGAGCATCACAATGTACTAGACTCCATCTGAAAATTGAGCTTGCACGTTCATTATTTCTTTTCCTTCTTCTCTCCTTCCTTCCTTTCCTTCCTTCCTTCCTCCATCCCTCCCTCCCTTCTTTCCTTCCTTCTTCCCTCTCTACCTCTCTTTCTTTTTAAATCTATTTGAAAGTAATCACAATGGCTGAAACGTAGACCTAACAGCAGTGCCTAATTTTGTGTTTTGCTTTTTCCCTCTAATGGAAAACATAGTATCAAGTCTGTCTTAAACTAAACCAAGTCCAAAGACAACACCTTGGCTCTGAGGGTCCATCTTATCTCTGCAATATTCAGCCATGAAAAAGAAATCCTGAAAAAAAGTGAAAGATAAATGGTAGTCCTGCCTCTGATGATGAAAGCCATGTTCACATTCACAACCAAAAAATGTTCTCAATAAAGCCAAGATGCTTACTTATTAAAGAGACATAAAAACACAACTACTTCCAGGGCTTTGAATCAGAGCTGCAATTCACTTCACAATGAATTTGATTCCACTGTTGCTGAAGTCCTGACGGGGATCTGTGGGGTTGCCAAGTGTCTGGGAAGGAATGATGTCTCCAGCTTCAGTTTGAGTCTCCAAATGGGGTGTAGCTTGAGGAACTGTCGCAAGTGGGGCTGAAACATTTCTATGCCTCATAGCTGAGAGGCTTTCTGTAGCTCTCCTGACCTCTGGAAAAGGGTCTCAGTCCAGGGGCCTTGCAGGTGAACAGTTGAGATCTGGAGTCTGCTCAGGTTTCTGAGAAGCTCAGAGTTCCAGGATATCTTACAAATTCCTCTGAGCTTTCTGGGAATGAATGAAAACTTCAGGAAATGGGAAACCATCATCTAACCACTCTCTGAGCTTCTGGGATTCTATTTAACTCCAAAGTAGGAGAGGCCTTTGTAGCCCTGCATTAGAATTGCAGGAGCTTCTAGAGCCTTCCCAAGTTCACAGAGTTTATGTTCTAACCAAGAGCACCCTATGACCATTAGCTATTAGTAGCCATGATTGCTGGTTACGGCTGGTTGTTCATAGACTAGAAAGTCACACTCCTCCCCAGGGATGAATCTGTATTACAATTAAAAGATCTTTGGTGCAAAAATCTCATTTTATTTAAGCAATTTTACAGTACATCCAGGAAGTCAAGTATTTATCTTAATTATCACAAATCCCTGATATATTCTTATATTTTATGTACTTTGTACGTTTCAGTCTGTGCTATGTCAGAGATATTCAGAGTATAGTCCTTGAACCATCAAAATCCTATCACCTGGAAGACTGTTAGAAATACAAATTCAGGGGCTCCAAATCAGAATCTCTTAGAGTTCTTACATACACTAAGATTCCAATGATTCTTATATACACTAAAGTTTGAGCATCAACATCTATATCATCTTTGTTTTTATTGATTGTCTTTTGAAATTCTACCAGATAGCTACCAGGTAATTTGTATGTACACTAAAGTTTGAGAATCACTGTTCTATGTTGTCTTTGCTTTTACGTTGTTGTCTTTTTTTTTTTTTAAGATTTTATTTATTTATTTATTTTAGAGAGAGAGTGTGTGTGCATAAGCAGGGGGTACTCCTTATATATTGTTGTCTTTTGAGACTATACCAGAAACTCATTAACTGTCAAAGTCTGTTGTCCGTTCTTCTCTCTCATCTTACTTAACATTCACTATATTATACATGTATAAGCATTTAAAAAAATTTACGTGATAAATCTTTAGTTTTTGTTGATGGTCACATTATATTGAAGAAGCACTGACTGGACCTGGTATTAGAAAGAAGCTGTACTCAAATCTGCATTCTACCTCTTATTAGCTATGGGGCCTCCTTGAGCGAGTTGGAGAGTCTCTGGCCCTCAGTCTTGCCGTAGGGAAAATATTATTATCTCAGAATTGTAGGAGTAAAGTTTAGATGATTAGTATCTATGTGAAAGATCTTTGTCAAAGCACTATTGTAAATTTCAGAAAATATCTGTATAATTATGATTAACAGATTAGGCTTCTCATTTCAAAACTTCCTGATTAAGACACTCTGACAAACGTCTGCTGTTTCTCAAAGGTCACCTAAAGAACTGCAATCTTTTCTTTTTTTCAAGTAACTATGCCATGTTACATCATATCACTTTTAAAAATAAATCCTATACTTTAAAAGAACTCATTATCAGTATAGAATCACATGCTTCACAGTACACACAGGGCTATGTTGCTATTCAGTTTCTCCAAATGAGGCTTGATAGTTCATATTCTGACCTTCAAATTAGGACGCAGAATAGATGAGAAGTAAAATGATATAATCTCACAACTTTTGAAATTACATTTATAGAAATGCTACACAAATACAGCTTTAAGTTTCAAAAGTTAATATGAATAAAAATGAAAAAAAACCTTAAGGAATAAGATACGCTTTAAGTGTATACATATTACATTTACATCAACCAAAAGAAAGAAGGAAAATATCCTACATTTTTTTTTTAAAGCAAATGTTTAATGTCTTATTTTTATTTCCAGGGGAAATGAGTAGGCATTGAAATGTCCACACTTTAAAAAAAAACCAAAAACATAATTTTTCCTCTTTAGTTGTGCTTTTCTCAGTTGGACTTCATTGTTTTTATTATGTCTATTTGCTGTAGATGCTATGTAAAGTAAACCTACTAAAATTTCAATACTCAAAATATATTCCAATGACTAAATGCCCCAAAATATACTTGCTGAGGAGAATTTAAGAGCAAAAGGAGAAGTGTCTGATTGGCACACATCAGATGCCTGCCAATCACAATAGATGGCATAGGATAGGTGGAAAGAACAAACTGGGATGTTTAGGGCCTGGGTTCTAACTTCCTGGGTGATTTGGGGATTACCTGTAAAATAGGGAGGATTATCTGTAAATTGGTTTTAAAGCAACCTTCCAGGTTACTTACCTAATAGTATCTTAAAGAGTATTACTGCTAGGATTTTCAGAAACAATTCCCTTTCTCAGAATATCTGCTTCTGCTTCTTGACTCTTCAGGGAGAATTTAAAACTTTCCTAAGGTATCTCTCTTTGCAAAACTCCCCATTGCAACAAGAGTAATAGTAGTTTATACAGTGACACTCGCTGTAGATGTAGTATTGCTCTTGCAGGTTTATCTAGCAATACCACTTAAAAGACTGATAAAATTTCCAGAACCATGAACCTAGTGTTTTAATGCAAACCTTAACACAGTTATTTTTGTGAAATAACCCCGGGGGTCTGTCCATACTTAGAAAGCTGTGGAAAGCAATGAATTGGGTAAAAAGCTTTGCAATGAGAAATTTCTGGAATTTCTGGCCTATGGATTTTTCCTAAAACCATTAAGATGCTTATGCAAATGTAAACGGATTAGCATGAATGAGTGCTAATGGATAACACTCTAGTATTCCCTAGAACATCTCCTGGAAACCCTGGATAGAAGAATATAAGCGGAAGGAGGGGTGGGATGGGGATGATGGCAGAATTTCTGTATGACTCCCTCAACTCAAAAAGTACTCTGGAAGTGATTCTACAAAGGCATGACACAGGTTTGCCTCTGGCACTCTTGGTAGAAAGTTGCCAATCAAATTGGTAATTTCGAATTGGTACCCAAACCTTGGAGTATAGATGAAAGATATTCCTGAGTATATCACTGCCTTGGATTTTCAAACCTCCATCCCAAGTTCCTTGCTCCCCAACCCTTAGGCCCAAAAACTTGGAGCCCAACTTTAAAGACGATGATCCCATCTAATACCAGAGAGGTCAGATAATGTGTTCAAGGTCAAATAGCTGTCCAAATGCAGATAAATATTTAGGAATATTCAAAATGATTAGGGCTGCTGGCACAGAAACCTCATAAGCATAATAATGAAACCACATGACCAGTAAAAACTAGTTTTTTTTCTCTTTCTCTGCATTACTCAAAGTTAATTTCTCAGGGCCTACATATGTCACAAATATTTCTTAATGAATTTCTTTAGAGAAAAATGCGTATTATAAGTGCAGAAATTCTCATAACTGTCTTGCTCATATACCTCTTCTAAAACACACTGGCATTTCCGGTAACATGAAGCCCAACTGTCTATACAGTAGTTGAGGCACTGAGCTAAACCCTGCACATATCATTGTCATTGAACTCTCACAGTAGTATGACAGAGATATTATTATGACCACTTTACTGAAGAAGCTGAAGCCCAGAGAAAATAATGTCACATACCTATTAAAGGAAGAATCACATTCAAACCCACATCTTTAGGACCTTAAAGCCTTTGTTCCACTGATTATGCTAAAAAACCCAACTAGGGGTATGTGGTTGTTATTAATATTAGGATTTGAGTCAGGACTAATCCACTTTCCTACAGAAAATTCCTGCTTTCTATTTTATGTGCATGCACACGTGCATGAGGCATGTATACCCATCAGTGACATGAGAAGGAAGGATGGGTTGTCTGAATGGTGAGGGCACAACCGGATGCCTCCACCATATGCCTTGTAAACCTTTCTGATGTCATCGATTGAAAAAGCTGGTCAGTTCTACAAAGTGAAGAAATCACTGATTCCTCAACCATGGAATTAGCTAATCACTAAAACAGGATTATTCACATTTGTTTATCGTTTTAATTCCTATGGGAAGAATTTATTAATCAACTATTATGTGCCAGAAATGATGCCAGCCCCTGGAGATACAGTACTGAGTAGTATTAGTTACAAATACTCCACTCTGATTTGCTTCAGACAATTTAACTCTTTTCTACACATAGATGGGCCTGTAACACCTGCCTATAATTTAAAATGCATTTCTATTTGATGATAAACATAGTTCCTTTCATCCCAATTCTGTTGATTATTAGCAATTTATTCTAGTCATGTATAATATAAATTCACACTCGTTTCTTTTATTTTTCTTGCAGCCAAAAAAGCTTTGCTCCAAAATGAGTGTCATCAACATGGACTCTCACCTGACTGATTAAAGACAGGAATCACACAACTGAAAGATTTGAGAGGTAACTCTTTATAAATTCTGTAAATATGAAGTGTTTCTTTGAAACATGTAAACAATAAGAAATAAAAAGGGGTATGTACACTCACATAAGACGGTAATAACCATAAATTCCTATATGATTGAGCTATATGAAACTGGCAATACATAATTTTAATCTACAAAAATGGCAATTTCATATGCTTCAACCTGATATTTATCTTGACTCTTCTCTCTGAACTGGATTACATATTATCACTAAACAACCATACTATCCACCCAAACTCTTTCACTGAGTTAAATTCTTTTTCAAAGAATCATAACCCTAACTTCCCTGACAAACTGTAACAGCATCCCATATGTTAATACCGAATATGCCCAATCACTGAAAAGATTTCTGATTTACTCTGTCCTAGACAATAACTGAGGTACAACGTCAATGTGTACAGAGGTACAAAATCCATTTTCTGTTAACACAGACAGACATGATTTGAGAGCTAAAACTAATATTCCATATATATCAAATATAAATCCCACACCATTAAAAAAGAAAAAAAAAAACCTATTACCAGAAAAGCTCACTAAATATAATTAAAGAAAAATATTAGGAGTCTGAAAGGGCTGAAGGGCAAACGGGGAAAAAAAAAAAAAAGCTAAGTCTTTTAGGACTATGAAAGTTAAAGATTTGTTTTTCTCTAAATTTGTGGAAGAGAATCTGTCTCTGGGTTGAGAACTTGCTTTTGCAAAGTCTCTGCCTAGAGCAAGATATTCAGAGCCAACTTGTTAACTCCTAATAAAACAAGGCTTGGAAGGAAAATGCTTCCAGCCCCATAAGCGAAGTGTACCAGCCGGCACTGTGATAATACCATATGACTGGTTTTCTTAGATGTATTTTCCCCTTATTATCAACTTCCTTTTTCCATCATATAAGATCCACAAAAACATATATATCTACCATAAAGCACTTGAAGCTGGACACCTCTGTGCTTTGGCAAAAAAAGCTCATAGGACCTATTACGTTCCATGGAAAAAGTGAGCGTTACCCACCTTTACCCTTCCTGTAATCCCAACCCTCCCCATCTGAACACTACTGTCCCTTTTGATTTCCAGCAACGCTTTATCGTGGTTTGATAACATGGACCATTTCAAGCATTCCTGTAACTTTCTGTACAGGTTAAAGCAAGTTATATCTAATAATATCTTTATTTTTATCCCTTATTTTAATCTGAAGCTATAATTTCAGAGGTGAGTTCAGCACAATAGAAAAAAATAGCATTTCAGAAACTTAACATTATTGTTTAGTAGCATTCTACCTTTGCCAGTTGGCATTCTATGTGTATTAATTCTTTAATTCAACCTATTAAAGAAAAGTTAATCAAAGAAAAAACCCATAATTCATTCTTTTCCATTGGCCTTTCTCTCTGGTTACAGGACTTAAATGTTTCAGGCCATTATTTCAAGGAAAATATTCAATAAACTAGCTGGAAAAACCTCAAACGGATGCTTTCGTAGGCTACATGGTCCCTAATTTTTACTTAACAAAGGTGTTACTGTCTCTTTCAGTGGAATTGACTATTGCTAAATCTTTAGCTCAATAATAATTATTAGAAAATTAATTAATAGAAAAAAAGAATAATTTTAACCCATTACTAATTTGCTAAGGACATTTGTAATATGAATTAAACAGGCAGAGGCTGTCTTTTTTCTCTCAATTGAGATATTGGATAGCAAATAAGATTAGTCACAATATCATATGTGCAAAAATAAAACTGTTTTAAATGCATATGTTCAAAGAAGTTCACATGTTAAATCCAATTCTATTACTATTTACTAAAATAAGTCCCTACAATGTTCAAAGTCCTATGTTCACAGGAGTCTGAGGAGGGCACGAAATGGATGTGTCCCTAAGATGTTCTTTCAAAAAACTTTCAGTCTAGTAGGGTGATTATTTAAAAGTAAATCAAGGGGTGCCAAGGTGGCTCAGCTGGTTAAGCATCCGGCTCTTGGTTTCAGTTCAGGTCATGATCTCACGGTTGTGGGATGGAGCCCAGTGTCAGGCTCTGCGCTCAGCAGGGAGTCTACTTGAGATTCTCCCTCTCCTTCTGCTCCTTCCTCCCCTGCCCCCTTGAATGCACACACTCTCTCAAATAAATAAATCTTAAAAAAACAAGTGAATCAAAATTATTTTAGAACATGGAACTTAGGGGCGCCTGGGTGGCTCAGTCGTTAAGCGTCTGCCTTCGGCTCAGGTCATGGTCCCAGGGCCCTAGGATCGAGCCCCGCGTCCAGCTCCCTGCTCTGCGGGAAGCCTGCTTCTCCCTCTCCCACTCCCCCTGCTTGTGTGCCCTCTCTCGCTTTGTCTCTGTCAAATAAATAAATAAAATCTTTAAAAAAAAAAAAAGAACATGGAACTTAGGAAGGTGACAGCTTGAAAGGCCCAACGTTAGAACTCATAGCCTGACTTATATTCTCTATGAGTCTAGATTCATCTATTCCCTTGGGAGTTCAAGATTCCTAAATCAGATCATCTCAAATTCCTGCGAACGGTGAAATGAAGGCCTATCATCAGTCAGGTAAATAGTTAAACAATGTCTAGCATACATAGCACTTGTACTTAGCTTTGAGCACCTTGTGAATTTAAGTGCTTTTCGTCTTTCAAGTTTGTAAATCATCCAAAGAAAAATAAATAATTTTTATTTAATTGATCAAGAAAGCAAGAGAATTCTCTTGACTCTAACCCACTGATTTTCCCAAAATAAGATGATGTCACCACAATCATACCAGATTTTTAATAAGCTGGACACTTCGTGGTCTACATACAAAAACTCATTTCACAACTCTGTAGAGTCTTCATCAGGCACCACAAGATCTATCTTTGTTCTTGAGTTTCTCATTTTGCTTCTGGGCAGGACAAATGGAAATCTGAAACTCTGAGAACTCTAAAGCACACTGTAAGAAAAAGCTAAGACTTGAAGAGACCTGAACCACTATAAACCCCTGACTATGTCACCTCCTTCAGCTCCCTATTCTCCCACTGTTGCCCAAAAACGGTTGGCCCAGAATCTGTTTCAGGCATTCTCCTCACCAATCCCCATCCTAGCCATTCTCTCTTGTACTGCTAGATAATCACAACAGCGCCCCAGGGCATGAGATGCCTCATTCTTTACATCTCCCTCCATCTCCAAAACCTGTCTCCTTGTCCATCTTCTTTCCTTTCCTTTGGGTTCTAAAGAAGACATGGCTATTTCTCTTTCCTTCAAAGGCAAAGCATCATCTGGGCCTCTGATCCCATCCTTTCCTCGTTTGTCAACTCCTGCTTATCACCCTTCCTCCTCTCCAGAGCCTTTGCCTCCATTGGCTCCATCCTCTTTCCTGAGTACTGGGGACAGGGTGGGGAGTGTGTGTTAAACTTAATCCTAATGCTCTAGGTAGCTGCTTTTATATCCTTTCCTGACTAAGCCAGTATCGGCTATCCTCATTTCCATGCCACCTTCCCTTCTCAGATGCATATATGTTCCCTTTGTTGTCACACTATGAAGAAACAGCTCCCTCCAATGTCATTATGGTCCCCTTTTTGCCAAAGCTAAGAACCTCCAAATACCTCTTCTCCTTCTCCTCCTCCTGGCACCCTTGATAGCATTTCTCCACTAGTAACCCATCTTGCCTTGGCTTCCATGAAACCTCACTTTCTTCCTAATCATATCTTCTTAACCCATGGCTCCTTTCCCCTCAAAGCTTCTAATCCCCTCCTGTTCTCATTCTCTTTTTTAGAGAATGCTCTTTTGGTGGATTTTAACTATCATGCCAAAAACATTGGCTCCAAAATTTATTCTCTAGTCCTGTCCCATTGGTCAGCTGGTTCCACATTTTGAACAGCCCAATGGATATCTCTACTTAGTTCACCAACTCTCAATGAAGTATAAGCAACGGATCAATTTATATTGTCCTATTTCTGTCAAAACCATAGTCACTTAAGCTCAAAACCTTGAATTCTACTTTGATTTCTTTTTCTCTCTCCCACACACATATGGCATTGGTCACTTCTCTCTTTCTCACTGCTGCCACCAAAAGCCAAGGCCTCGCTTTCCTATCTTTACTTGTATATATGGTGGCAATAGATTCTATTTTGCCTACTTCCTCCCAGGTGCACATACAGCCCTTAACCCCCCACCTGCCTCCTCTCCTACCATACACACTCACCCCCACACATAGTTTTAGTGGACTTCTAAAGAAATTTCTTTTTTAAACCACCACTTTCATCATATCAATCCCTTGCTGAAAAATTTTTACTGATTCTCCATATGCCTCAACCAAACTCCCAGAGTTCCCCAGGGTAAGGAACCAATCTTACCTTTCATCATTGTAACACAAATGTTACCCACAGCAGATCCCCCCCAAAAATCTTAGCTCATTTACCAATGTTTGATGCTATCATCAACCCCACAGGTAACCATGCTCTATCTTTTCCTTTTCACCAATTAAAATGTTAGGCATTCTGGGCATCACATGATAGTGTTGTGATAAATGTACTCTCATTCTAGACATAGTGGACAACCACCCATATTTTCTAAACATTCATGCTCTTTTGCACCTCTGCATCTATACCAATGAACTTGGCAATTGCCTGAAGTGTTCTTCCTTCTCTTTCTCTCCTTGCAAAACTCTACTGTCCTTAAGGCATAACTCATGGGCTGCTTTTCAAATTACCCTCCACTCCAACCTAACACTTATCAGGTAAAACTTATGGACCATTCTCTGTGCTACCATAACACAACTATATTTTCTCCAGATGGAGGGCTGCCTCCCCTGCTAGGCTGACAGCAACCCAACTAGAGGCAGGAACCACATCTTACGTGTTTCTGGATGTTTCTCCCTGCTTTTAGCACTGAAAATGGCCTGTAGTAGAAGCACTAACTAAACATTTATTTAATTAAAATGAGTTCTGTAACTGTGACTGTGATTATCTTGCAAGGAGGAACTATGTAATATTTCCCACTTAGAATCCTTCCAGGTACATAAAGTTGACACTCAAACTAACTTTACAGATGCTGGCTTTTTGAAACCAAGAACTGTGTCTTAAACTTCTTTCAAATAGTAAGTATGTAAGATAGATGAATGGATGGATAGATAAGTGAGGAAAAAAAACATTTTTCCCTTTCTATCCTTTTTAAACATCTGTTTAAAATGGCATCATAAATAGTATAAATATAAGCAGATAGCAAGTTTGTTTCTTTTAATCTACAATCCATATTGCTGACAAATGATTGTTTTACATTTTAACATTTATGCCCATTTACAAATAAACAAAGTTCAGGCCAAAGAAGCCAGAATGAGCTTCTTAAGATCCAAGCAAGGAACTGGCCCATACCTGAGCTTAGGGTCCGTGACATTTCCCACAGACCATTCTTCTACTTGCTGACACTACCGACAAGCTTCCAGTCAGAGGACCAAACAGGCTAAAGTGACTGATGAATGCACATCAGCAACTGTAACAGTAAAAAAGCACAAGGCTCTTCCAAATGTTGGAAAACCAGTAAGATGGAAAGCGGCTGGTTGTGGAAGTGATGTTTCTATTTCCATAAACACTTATATGAAATTTATATAAGTTCAAGGGTTTATATAAAAGCCAAGGATTTGATGTTGGCATTACTTTAAGCAAGATACAATACAGGCAGAGGGACAAACTTCCTTGCCGAACACCTTCATTTAGATCCAAAGCTGGAAGAAAATTTCTCTCACGACTCAGAAAAATTAGGTAGACAAAAGTAAGTTGCTTTTACCTCATCAGAGCTAAACAACAGCAGAGGGAGAAGTACCGGCAGTTGATTAAAGGCATTGTCCTGACCACCGATACCACCATGGCTAAGCAGGGGCTGCCTCATGGAACCAGGTCAGGGGACACTGATTTCTCTATTCAACTCTGAGGCACCGCTCTGTAAATGACACAATCATTTTTGGGTACAAGAGGTGCTTTAAATGTGGTAACATTATATCATTTCAGCTATAATGATCATAATTACTTATTTCTTTTAATCACAACCCACTTAACCACTTTAGTACAGAGGACTAGTTCAAGGAGTTTAATTTTCATTCAACATCTAATCTTGTGTTTACTGAAACCCTTCACGGGCTTTGTTTACTGTCTGCTTGCTGGCCTGGACGTTTGATCTTGCAAGACTAGATCAGACAGGGTCAGATAAAATACTGATTACTAGAATAAACCAGGCTTGGAAAAGTAACACTGGTTTTTTAAAATCCTCATTTCTTCCAGCTTTTTAATATTTTGCAAAATAAGTTCAAATAAATAAAATTAAGACAACTAACAGTCAGGGGGCTCTTGAGCAATGATTGAGAAAAGAAAAGTGATGAGGATAATTTTGCTTTCTGGCCAAAATATGGGGTTTGGTTAGGTCCATTCATTCTAGTGGTATTATTTTATGACACAAATAATTTTACAATATCCACTAGTATTTGTGTGAACTTGCAATGACCCCTTAATTCTTGTGACATATTACATAGCTGAGATTGACCTGACCAAAGATGACACTTCATTTCGCTTTTGGTGTCAGATGAAAAACACTTTAGATATAACATTATTTTAACTTATTAATTTTTAATTAGGAAGCATTTAAAATATATGAGTCCTTCTTTGTTAAGGCACTTTTTTATTCTTAGAAGATGCCCTGCAGAAGTAGATTGCCATAAAGTGTAATTTCTGATGGTACTGCATATATAATTGCCACTTAGTTTCATAAAAATGAAGAGGCAAGTTTACATCTACACAGTTAATAGAAAAGAAGTTAAAAAAATAAGTGTTTCATTAAAATGTGCAGAACTTATGAAAGAAAAATTGATGGGGTAAATTCCACATAATCCCAAGAATTCTTAAAAATAATTTTGTAGCAGCATGAACGTTTCCAGGTCCCTGTGGATTATCCTTGTGTCCAACATTAAAACTCCTACACATTAAACAACTGTTAATATTGGTCTTTTTTTCCCCTGCTTTTACACAATAGGTACTTTTTTTTTTCCCTTATACTTGGGAGCTTACGAACTCTACGCTGTAAAATCTAGGCCAGAAGCAATTACAGTACGAGATGAACAGTAATAAAAAATGCTGTCTAAACCAACTACTACCCTATCTGCCCAGTTCATTTTATTCAGTATCAAAAATTCCTGCGAAGCAGGTTCATAGTTCTGGATGTTAAAAGCAAAGTATGCCAACTCTCTCTCCCCATCCATCCTGAATTAACACTAATGTTAACTCAAATATGTCTGTGTCAACCATGATTGTCTTTGAAATTAAAGAAAAAAGGTAAACAGAATGTACTTTGCTGTGATCACCAGGGAAAATAAAGTTAACATGCTAAGCCAAACTAACTTAGGACATTTTAAAGAATAAGTGTAAATAGTTTAGCTATAATAACAACAAATTCAAAAAATGCACATTAAAATGTTTACTTCAAAATTCAGACAATTCCATTTGTATATACTTTTTACATCTGTTTTTAATGATATCAAATTATTGATTGTTCATTTTTCTCATATTTATTTAAGCATTAACTATAGAATTTGCAATCTGATCCTTTTTTTTAATCCTCCCAGTAGACTTTATTTTTGCCAGGTTTTAGTCATATTTACTTTGATCTTTCAGAGTATATAATTATTTTACTGTTTATTTATTTCCATGAGAAGAGAAAAAAGTTTTGACCTAGGAGATCTATATGTGGCAATTTGTAACAGAATCACATAGCTTATGTTAGGAAATCATGGTTTTGATTAAGAAGCAACCATTTAGTTCCCACTGTTTTATTAAAACAGACATTAGCAGATAATAGGAAACATATTTAACAATGTAGCTGCATTTAGTTTGGGACATTAGTAAGTTTGCATGAGATTTTCTTCTATACATTGTATCAGCAGGATACATGTAAATTGGTAATTTGGGGATTGAAACGGGATGGGTAGGGGGGCAAGGAAGGACACGGAACTCTGGCTTCCAGGTTCTCAGGAAGAGCCCTAAGGTAGAATTCTGCTTCTGCTACTACTCATTTCCAGATTTGAAACTCATTACTTCTCTTTCTTATTTTGGAAATGGATGGACACAAACAGAAATTTTACAAACAAAATAATTTCTTTCCCATGAGAAGTGGATTCTACTAGATAGGAACTCCCACAGTGCTATCTATTCATAGCACAAAGCCTCTTTCAGATGAAATGTGCCTGGATAGGTCCAACACTTCCTTTTCTCTGAGGGCCGAAAGTTAATAAAATATACTTCTCTGGGTGTTTATTTTCTGTACACCATTATACCTGCCACGAATTCTTTGTTTTTCCTCCCACTCCTTTGGTTGATGAATCAACACCACTTGAACTGTTTTACGGCAGCTTGTGTTTACTTCACACATACCTTAACCTTCCCTTTTCTCCTCCTACTGACACACACACATGCACACACACACTTTTCAACAGCAATGACTAGCTCCATCTCTTTGAATAGCATGTGTACACAGTGTCTGGCAGCCTCTTCAGGCGTGGATCCTTGACCTCCTGATGAAATCAAGGTCTCAGTCTGCTTTTATGACACTTAAGATTTAACTGTGCATTTACTATCTTGAAAAAAAAAATAGCTTAAAGAATTGAATCTCTAAGAAAGAAAAAAGTAGAAGATACAAGTGTTCCTGTGTGTGTGTGTGCATGCGTGTGTGAGCAGACACACACACACACACACAGATTCTGTAGTGGCAATTCTGAAAACACTAGAGTGGAGAGTTTCTGAATCTGGAATTATACTCCAGCCTATTAAAAGAGGACTCTCTCTTCCTTTTCTCTTCTAACAGCAAGTAAATGGGATCTAACAAATGACCCTGAAGCTGCATGATTCTTTTGATTTTTAGCCAAAGAGGATATGTTCAAACACTTCAACAATTTTATTTTAAAAGAAAAACTTGGAGACAACACTTAGAGAAAAGAAACCCTTCTGAACTACACAATCATGTCTTATAATGAGGAGTTATTCATCTTATCCTGTATAAGAGTTAATATTAATAATATTGTAAAGCAAGTGCCCAAACTGGAATCTAAATGCTTCTAAGAATTTTAGAATACATTGAAGAGAAATGGATCTTAATTCAATTTTCACTGCACTTTAATTCTCCTGGGTAGTTCAACATCTTGACTTTCCTTATAAATTGGATATTTAGAATAAAATGCTCTCAATCTTTTGTAATCAGAACTGTGCTGCCAATGCATGTAAACATTTGTTCCTTTCCTCAAAAGGTAACCAGGTAAACAACTCCCAAATACCAAACAACCAACAGGCATTACTTTGATACTATCTCTCTGGAGGAAACCAGCAGGTAGTAAAACAAATAAATTCATCTTTTACTTTTACCTACCCACCATAAATTGTCATTTGAACCTCAGATGGGGGCAGTGAACTGTTAGCAAGGCTATGAATACCTATAATAAGGTATGATGGATGATGTCATAATCATGCAAAAATATAGAGTGGAAGGACCTTTGAACATCAACCTATATTATGTTACCCAAAAATTCCCCAAATCCCCTCAGGGGCTGGTAGGATCTGAATCTGAATAGCATTTGAATTGGGTGAGGACACCAGAATGTTTCCAACACTGACATTATTTGTAGCATTATGGCATTACAGCTATTACTTATTAAGAGGTTTCTTTATGCCAGTATTAACCTATTTAGTCCTCACAGCTAGTGAGTGATTTAGATACTTTTATTGTTTCAATTTTCAGATGAGGAGACTGAATCTTGGTGAAGTTAAATAATTTGCTCAAACACACACTAGCAAAGGGAGAACAGAGATTTGAACACAAGTCTGCTTTACTGCAGCAGAGACCCTTTGATTTAAACACTGCTCTGGAACTGTCACCAAATAAACACATCAAAACTCCATTTTTAACCAAAGATTTCCTGATACCACAGCAAGCAGTCATTCTAATTTGTTAATTGGTACTTGAACTATAAGTGCTGATTTAACCTACAATGACTGCTTTTAAATTTCCAGTGATTCATTGATTGAGCTTTTTAAATAGACATGCCTATCTGAAATAAACCACTTCAAGTATTTCTAAAAATCTTGGCCTTCACATGCATCTCTTGTGAAGACGATAAACTTCATCTATTATGCTATGAATTTTACTTTAGTTCTAATACCATCTTAGTTTTAAGGGAGCTAATTAGGATCTCCTGATGGAAATATTAAGAATCTTACCTTTGTAAAAATTGTATATAATTCTATAAAAATGTATACCTAAAATTAGCATAAACTCCAAAGAACCAAAAATTAATTGCCCTAAGACACTAAAAATAGGCTTTAAAAACAAAAACGTCAGTTTACCTTTAATCTTCTTGTACTTCTTATACCATCTCCCAAACTCCTGGCACTTGGTTGCTGACACGTTGGCATAATATGTGCTATTTACAATGGATGAAATCATACTCTGAAAAGAAAAAAAAAAAAAATAATAGTTACATTTTTCATAAACGAGTACTCCTTTTTAGGGATAAGAAGTATCACCCACACCGATCTCCGTTGTCTTTTAAATCTGAAGTAGTCATCCTCCTACAAACTAAACTATCAAACATCAAATATGATTACCTAAATTTACTCTTTCTTTAACTTCTACTTGTATGATGACAGTGTTTTCTCCAAAAAAACCAACCTTGGGGCAATGTCAAAGATGGAGGAGGCAGGACATACAGATGAGATACAAAGGGAAAGAACAGTTGTGATTTAGGAACCAGAGTAAAAGGTGAGATCAGATGCTCCAGCATCGGTAATTCAAATAATGCCTTTCAGATGTTTCTGTTCTGCTTCCAACTGCAACAAGCTTACACAGCCAAGAATCTGAGAACATCCGTGCTACACACTGCAGAACAACATTTAGGGAAATAAGTTAAATTAATATAATTTATAGAAACGTGTGATTAGCACTTGTGTGAAAATTCACCAAATGAAAAAATTAACAGTGCTATTTTAGAGCAGGGGAAACTAAACATAACACTTGTACTGTGTTTCAACCAAAAATGAATCCAAGCTAAAACTTTCTGAGTGCTTAAGTACATGATTCGTTCTTGCTCTTCATCCCTTCTTCCTCTTTAGCTCTACGCTTTGGCTGATTTGTTTGTAAATGGGATGAAAAGGAAAGAGAAGAGCATAACCTGACTTACCACTAAAAAATTAAATTATAATTGCACACCTTGAATGAAATTTCCTGCAGGTATGTTTTCAGTCAATATGGCATGTTTGGACCAACATTTGTAACAGATGTTAACTTATATACCTGAATTGACTATGATAATACAGTCATAGATTTATACAGAGATCTTTATTTCAGCAAATTCTGTCTAAGAACAAATGGACATAAACTCGAGAGATCCAAATAACCTCCGTACGGTTTTATATCTTGCCTTGAAATCTCACCTTTCTTCAAAAAGGTATCTCCAGATATGGATGGAGCAGCTATGCAAAATCTCAAAACTTCTAATGGTATTTTCCAAAGTAGTCAAGATAAAAAAGATAATAAATCAAGGCAACAGCAAGTTATTTACCAAGAGGTTCAAACACCAGCAAACAGTACTACATAGACTCCCATTTAAAACAGTTCCCTCACTGAGCCCATAGAGTCCCTCTTTTTCAAAAATCACTATGCAGTGCTGGTGGGGGAGGGGAATCCTAATTCAATTCACAGAAACCTCTTTGGCCCTTTCTACAGAGCAGATGGCTAACCTACCCCAGTTGCTGATCTCTAAATGACAATTCTGTTCTCTAAGGGGAAATAGTAAGAAGAACCTTTTTAATCTGAGGATCTGAACACAGCCCTGGGAACACAAAGAGCCAGTATCACCTGAGTGTATCACAGAACTTCCAGAACCTTACCTACTGCCTTAGAGGATCAGTGGAATCCTAATCTTCCTGAGGCAGGGTTCTGCTTTGTGTGTTACTAACAAAGAAGTAAAGAAGTCTCTTGGCTAGCGGGGCTAGTTCCCTCTCTGGGCTGAGTTTTTCTCTTTGTCTTAATCTGTGAAACCCTTGAGGACAGTGACTGTGTCTGTTTCATTCCCCCCCCCCATCCCCACCCCATGTCTAACTCACTTCTGATGTGGGACATCTGAGTCACTCAAATATAACAGATGAAAAGGGACAGAGATGAAATTTTAAAATGCCAAATTGAAATGTCATAATAATGAAAATTTTAACATGAAAGTGGCCTAATAATAGATGCACCAGCTATGCTGGTGTATACGAATAATTGCAAATGTACTTGTCATCTCTGTATGTTGTCTGTATGCATGTTACCCTCTGGAGAGGCACAGGATAGATAGCCATGACAGGAAACCAAGGTAAGCCTCCTATTGCAAAGTTGGTCTGGGAGGCAGACTAAAATGCAAAGTGTCTCAATTACTACCTGGAGCTGTCTGGCAACTCTTCCTCGTCCATAAGACCAGGTCACCAACCCATATCATTGTGGCCCCAGATAATCCACCTTTCCCTCATTCTCTAGCCTTACTTATTTTGTCCTTGCTCCAGATGTGTCTTCACTGACCCTGCACAAAGCCAGTGTCAATCTATGGGGCAAGGTAGTTAATATCTTGGCTTCCATGGTCTCCATCACCAGATCCTATACTAGAATCAGGTTCACACAACTCATTTAAAAAAGAAGTTGGCTACGCAGAGACTCAATCAGATTTGTTCTCTTCCACAGATTATTATAAATGAGTTTCTATCACTACTGACCATGATGGGGGTGGGGGGGGGACAGATTTAAACTATAAGTTGAGCAAAGGAATTAGGTAGCAGATAAAGAAAATTTCCTAGATAATGAGAATCTTTAGTCACTCAAAGGTCTCTTTGAGTTTGTGGCACATTTTATTCATATTAATTACCTGCAGGTCTTTACATATAGTTGACAAACTAGTTCTACTGATATGAATTTTCATAATTCATCTTCAGAGAGCTTGAAAAACAGAAGAGGTACATCAGGGGCATATTTCAGATGAAAGATCACGTTATGTCTTATTATTCCAGTTTCAAACGTGAGTATTCTCTAACCCTAAATTAGACTGTTATATTCTCATAGCCCGAGTTTGAACCACCAGGCCTCACTAGAACACTCTGGACAGATACACAAGGTCATCTAAATGTTAGTGTCAATTTGTTTTTAAAAAATCAAAACTTACTTCACTATAAACAAAATTAAAAGGAGCTAATACAGACCCAGCACATATTGAGTTTTGCTCTACATGGTATAAAGTTTCCCAGAGGTCCTGGGGCACAGAGAATCTGCATTTACCACATTTCATCCATTCTACAGCCACATGTTTAAAATACTTTAATGTCACTGAAATTGGGATGCATCTTACAATCAACAGCATCTTAGACCTGATGAGATACAGTTGCTGCAAAAATAGGATGAGTAATGATTAAAATCTCTCCCACCAACCACTCTGCCAAAAAAAAACCTAATTTCCATTTACTGCTTTTTTAAAGTATGTATATAGTTTTGTACTTTATATTGCTCTTTTATGTTTTCCAGTAATTCTAGAGCAACCACGCTATTGGACTTTTAAGATCTCCACATCTTTTTTACAAATGAACAAAGATTTGAGCGGACTTTTTCAATCCAGAATGCAACCAACTCCTGAACATCCATGTTGTATAAAACAAAGCTGATACCAATAACCCAAAAGAGATGCATGCTGTTATTTTTAACACTTGAAGGGATTACGTTTTACTGAGGCTCATATGAAAACGACTTTGCATTTATGAAGCAAGCTTAATGGCATGGTGGTGGGCTGTGACAAGGAAAGGGGAAGGCATGCATGCACTGGGCAATCAGACAGACCCTTCAGGTACTTAGTCACAGCCATAAACACCACAACAATAGTAACTGTAGACAAAGCTATGCTATGAAAAGTATTATGTGTTAAAATAAATAGAAAGGTTTAAAATATCTTCCCAACTACAGAAACTTTTGGAAAATTTCAGACTCATTTGTAATTAATCATTAAATCTTAAATATGAAGATTTTAAATGAGGAATAAAATCCAGATTTCCTCATTTGCAGTCACTCTGATGCCAAGTTTGCCAGTTATATTTGAAAGTTATTTAAAATAATAATGATAATAATATTAAAAGAATTATAATGTATTTGAGGATTTAAAATATACCAGAATCAGTTACTTCAAAATTTACTAGCTGATTTAAATTTGCACCAAGCCAAACTGCAAGAGAATATTATACTGTTTTAAATATATATTGTTTAAACAATAAACTGCATTTTTTTAAAAAGATTTTATTTATTCATTTGAGAGAGAGAGAGACAGAGAGAACAATCCAGGGAAGAGGCAGAGGGAAAGGGAGAAGCAGACTCCCGCTGAGCAAGGAGCCGGATGCAAGACTCCATCCCAGGACCCTGGGATCATGACCTGAGCCAAAGGCAGACGCTTAACCATCTGAGCCACCCAGGTGCCCTAAAATGTATTGTTTTAATAGTTACTATAGTTAAATAGATAGCCTTCTCTAAAAATAAATTTTTTTTTAGGATCCTGAGACAAATTTTAAACTCACTTGTTTGTTTTTCACTAGCTCAAAGAATAGATGTCACCTGTGATACGGCTCCATTTTTCAAACTGAGGGCCAAGAAGCTCAGAATGAAGAAGCATCTCGTCCAAAGTCAAATAGCAGTAGAAAGCACCATAAAATGACCCTAGTACCAGGCCACATTATTTCATGGCTCTCTTAAGAAGGGAAACTAATTAATGAAAGAAAGTAAATATTCACCACCACCTCCATCAGCTGGTACAAACTCAACAGCGAATATTGCAACCAATTCTTCAGACAAAGAAGACACAAGGTGTGACAAAAGCAAAACATCAAGTTGTGACCTTGGGCCCCTTATAGGAGTTAATTAAGGAGTTTAGAATCAGAGAAAACTAAGGAACCTAAAGACAATTTAAACTTTAATAGGAAAATCAAAACAATAAACACAGGTTAAGATGATTTGTACAATACACTTGAAAAGACAGAGACCTGAGCACCCCTTCTTCCTCTGCAAGAAAAGAAAGATAAAATAGGGCACCTGGGTGGCTCAGTTGGTTAAGCGACTGCCTTCGGCTCAGGTCATGATCCTGGAGTCCCGGGATCGAGTCCCGCATCGGGCTCCCTGCTCGGCAGGGAGTCTGCTTCTCCCTCTGACCCTCCTCCCTCTCATGCTCTCTGTCTCTCATTCTCTCTCTCTCAAATAAATAAATAAAATCTTTAAAAAAAAAAAAAAAGAAAGATAAAATAATTGGATATCCTTTACCACATTCTCCTTGGCTTAGTGAGATTTATTTGTTTGAATAGCAGCAGTGTTATGCTGAGTAGCTAAGCTGCAGATAACATAATACACTTGCTATAAAAAAGAACATTTTAAAACCAAAGTGAATGGTTACACGTTCTGTCAGCAGGAATGCCCTGTCTTAGCAAGAAGAGCGTTGAGTGGAGAGAGAAGCTGGCATCTCGTAGCTTCCCTTTCCATGGCTACAGGGGAGAGAGCATGATGCAGGCAATGAATGATATATGCATTTTTTGCTCATTTTCAGCCTTCTTATTCTGCTTTGCAGTATGCTAAATGACATATTAAACATGAGATTATAATGATACGTCCATCAAGTATAGTAAAGGAAAAAACTTGATCTGGAGAAATACTTTGTCATGAAAAATTCAGTTAATATTAGTTGTCAGCCTCCTGCTCTCCCTTTCTATCCCCATTTCTCAGCTATACTATCAGAACTGAAAACTTTGCGGGGTGCCTGGGTGGCTCAGTTGGTTAAGCAACTGCCTTCGGCTTGGGTCATGATCCCAGGGTCCTGGGATCGAGCCCGCCATCGGGCTCCCTGTTCAGCAGGAAGCCCACTTCTCCCTCTGCCTCCCCCTGCTACTCTGCCTGCTTGTGTGCTCTCTCTTTCTCTCTCTCTCTCTCTCTTTCTCTGTCAAATAAATAAATAAATAAATCTTTTAAAAAAAGGAAAAAAGAATCGAAAACTTTGCCATTCTAGTTGGAGGAAACACTTGCCCTGGGCTTTGGAGTCTGACAGGACTACATCTGAGAGCTCCTCCCTTAAGGGGCTGCTGGTGGCACCCTCATCTGGGGAAGTGGGATGTTGCTCCCTGTCTCAGAGGCTGTAAGGATGCAGAGAGATCATCTGTGTACAAGGCCTGACACACAAGATGCGGAGTCAGTGAGTGTCCGCTCTCTCCCCTCCACACAATCATTTCCACTGTTCATGGCAATCACCCAGTTAGGGATTCCTTTCAAGCTGTCATCTGTACACCTCCTTCAACAAGAGTCATGAGGTTGGGCCTCGAATGAAAACAAACTCACGTGAAAATAACTGGAAGGGACAGTTGGCAACTGGTTAACATAAGACAGGAGGCATCCCGACTACATACGTGAATTTAAGACAAAATGCAACAGACAGTTGGCAACTAGTTAAGACAACACTGGTCCACACAGTTGATCAGCCTCTTGTCTGTAGATGAGCACAGAGTCAATTTGTTTCTTCTACCAACCCAACTGGCTACTTGAGTTCACTGCCCGATTACTTTAGCATATTGTACATTCAAGTAGGTCTTTTAAGGATCCCCAAATGAGCAAGACTTGCTCAGGATGACAGAAATAATTATCCTACAGTCTATGTCTTAAAAAGACTGTATAAACACCACATCACCATCATACTGGAAATCCAGTAACGTTTTCACGGTTCAGTAACTTCTGCCAGTCATTTTGTTCCTCAAATATTTGGCAATAAAACCTCTACTAAGGGCATGGGACAGAGCTGCTTTAAAAACATATCTATAGGGGCACCTGGGTAGCTCAGCCGGTTAAGCAGCTGCCTTCAGCTCAGGTTATGATTCCAGGGTCCTGGGATCGAGCCCCACATTGGCTCTCCGCTCAGGGGGAGCCTGCTTCTCCCTTTCCCTCTGCCTCTCCTCCAGCTTCTATGCTTTCTCTCCTGTGCTCTCTCTCTCACTCGCTCACTCTCTGTCTCTCAAATAAATAAATAAAATCTTAAAAAATATATATCTATATGCTAAATGAAATAAGCCAGATAAAAAGACAAATATTCTATGATTCTACTTTTGAGGCAGTTAGAACAAGTAAATTCATACAGAGAATAGAAGAGAGGTTACCTGAGGTTGGGGGTGGGGAGAGGGGAATGGGGAGTTTTTAGGTAATGGCTGTAGACTTTCTGTTTGGGGTGATGAAGAGTTTTTGGAAATAGATAGGGGTGATGGTTGCACAACACTGTGAATGTAGTTAATGCCACTGAATTATAAACTTAAACATGGTTAGAATGATAAACTTCATGTTATGTATTTTTACCACAAAAATAAATTTTAAAAAAACCTATCTAGAGTCACAGAAAACATGTTCTGTTACTGGGGCTGCAGGGGAACACTGGAAGGTGCATGCCTTTGCAAATTAGTTGTTCGTTCATTGCAAGTTTAAGTTAACAAGACTGTCTCTTTAGTCTTTCCATGTGATCATCATAATACCCAATGAGGTGGACAAGGAAGGTACTGTTAGCTCTACTTATTTTAAGGGATCAAAACCCAGAGGACCTGGGATTTTGTCTTTAACTCTTCCTTGAGTAAAAATAAGTAAGCCACAGAAAGACATGTTCATAATGTTTCTAAATTGGAACACTTAGTTAGAGATGACTATTTAATAGGAGACCCATGCCTAAGGCATGGTATCTTAGGGTGCTTGGCACAGACTATATGGCTGGACGGAGAGGTTGGAAGTGGTGACTCAAACAAAAACAAGCTCACGTGAAATGTGAGGGGGACATCAGAGGAAAGGGAAGAGGCCATCAGCACTGAAACACATTCGGAAAGGTGAAATCAAAACTAAATACATAGACACACAAATACAACCTATACTTTCCAAGTACCTGGCCAGACAGAGAATAGCAAAATCATGACTTCTCTCCCTTTAAATATATATGCCTCAGCCTGCAATTGTTGCCCTTTTACGGACTTTTCCACTTTTCTTTTCTTCTGCCTTTAAATTAGGCTGCTCTTTTGAACTGTAGAATACTGGGATGTTGGAGAAAATATATACAGGCCACTGAATCATCTCCCTTTATGCAATCGCCACACTTGAGTGAGGAAATACCTAGTACGGTTTCGTTTGGAGATAATAAGGAAGAATTATTTCAAAACAGTCATTTTTTTACTCCTGAACGGAGTCTTATCTTACATAGCCCAATAAGCTACTTTCCCCTTTGAAGTAAGTAGTACTCTTCTTCCTGGGTTGAAAGCTGTCCTCCTCTCTCATCTTCCCCATGGCTTCCCCAGCCCATGGCATAGTGCCTGACTCCTAATTGGGACTCCAGTAATGTTGGTGAAATACAGTGTTGAAGTACTGTTTCACCCTCTCAGACCAAAAATGCATTCTTTTTCACATTATGTAGGTTGAACCTTAAAAAAAAATGCATGTACCTGTTCTATAACAACCACAAACAAAATAGGTGGGCTTATCCCCACACTGAAATGCAATCCAGCTATGCAACTAAAGTGAATAATCTAGAATGCTTAAGGGTAATAGCTGTAGGATTAATGCTGGGGCCCATATGACATGTCCATGCTCACTGAGGACTATCCCAGTAAGATTTTCCATAATCACACAGCATACCAGAAGCCTAAATCAAATCTCCCCCAAATTTAAGTAACAGAACTGAGCCCCATTTGATTGAAAATGCACTGGGCATCGACCACCAAATTACTGTATTCACTGTTTCTAGTTCAAAACATTTTAGGGCTGCCAAGAACACCATAAAAATAATAAAACTTTACAGTTTATAGCACTTTCTAAAACATTTTTATACTTAAGTCATTAAACACATTACAGCGGTGGTTCTCAATCAAGAGTGATTTACTCCCCTCCTAGGACATTTGGCAATGTGTGGAGACATTCTGGTTGTCACAACTGGGGGGAGGGGAGATGGTGGCATGCTACTGGCATCTAGTGGGTAGAGGCCAGGGATGCTGCTACATACCCTGCAATACACAGGGCAGCCCCCGCCCGCCAAGAGTTATTTACCCAAAAGTTAAATAGGGCTAAGCTGAGAACTCCTCCATCAGAATACCAACTTCTTGCAAGACATGTATGGTGCTGAATGTTGAGGAAGTGAAGATGAACAAGACATGGGCAGCCCATCAAGTGAGGAGAACTGGCAGGTGGCACTGACAACAGGCTGTGATACGCACTACGACAGGGGTGTGGGAGAGAGGCTACCCAGGGCAGAGGAAGCAACTGCTTCAACCAGGAGGTCAGGGTACTCCCCCAGCAGTGACTGTCCAGCTGCAATGTGCAAGATGACTTCATCAAACAGAGGACAGCACTGCATGCTAGCCAGGAGAAATCGCATATGCAAAAGCAAGAGTCACCAGCATTGTATGCGGGGCTACCAAAGCCAGAGATTAACATAGTGTGTCTCCCTGGAAGGCCAATCTCACGTGGACAGAAGGCGAATTTCACAGGTAAAGTGATTTTTATGGCATTTTAAAAATATCGAAAACCAGGTATATGGAGTAGAATATAAATTTTGCATGATTTTTTAAAATAACACAAGAAGTTGCATTGTTAGACTTGCAATGCTAAGGGTACTAGTTAGGTTGCTCTCACCCTCAGGAATATTTTGGTGACATTTGAGCAATGGCAAATGTTCCAAAATAATTAACTCCATGTGTTTGGAGCACAAAAAGGATGCAGGTAAAAGGGAAAAGGCGGCTCTGGTGAGAAACCAGGCTGGACAGTATCATCTTAACAATTCTTACAGGCCATGTTACACAGTCTGCACCTCCTTCAGGCTGGGCAGGAGCAGTCACTGGAGGCTGGGAGAGGAGGAAATGGCAAGATCTTGGTGTTGGGAAAGCAAGACACAGGAGAAAGGTTAAAGTTATGAGGCAGTTAAGTCTAAACAGGGCAAGGGCAGGAAGGAGGAAGATTTCAGATACGAAGGCAGCAGAATCCACAGGATCAAACTTGAGAGTGACGGAGAAGAAACTTTTTTAGGTTGGGCAGTCGAGGGGTGGGGGGGCAAGTAATGAGAATACAAAATGGGGGGAGAAAGAGGTTTTTATAGTAGGGGTAAAGGTGATCCCATTCAAACCTCAAGACAACCCTGCAAATTATATGAAATATGTATAGATACAGTCATGCCCAGTTTCCAGAGGAAATCAATAAGGCTCCAGAAGTAGACGGGCTTGCCCAGCATCACACATCCAGCAAAAAAGAAGGGAGATGGCAGCCAGGGTGCTCAGCTCCTGATCTGGGTTCTTTCCACTCATGACGTCTCTCTAGTCACATTTTACAGTTATAACTAAACTTGATCATCATGATAGATCAGTTGTGACCAAATTTCCATCGGCTGTAATAGCCCTGGATACAATTCTGAATTGGTGATATTCAGTTAGGACCTTGTCCACTTCCAAGCGAAGCCCATTTTGATTTCCACATAAATTCAAGAGACAATTAATCGTGACTGTGAAATTCAGGGCAAATGATTGAATTTTTTTCCCTAAACTGTTCTTTATCAATCTCTGTATATGATCAGAATTAACTTGAAATTCTTATTTTTATAACTTCATAAGCAATCACATTGGAAGAAATCAAAATCCTAGCAACAAGTGTTGGCACCTACATACTCACCTACACGTAGGTACTGAAATGGCCTGTGTGAAAGCGGTAAGCTCAAGAGCAGGAACACAACCGATGGTCGAGAGATACCAGTGTTCCTTTCTATCTAGCTACCTACTACTCAGGTGCATGCCTTCTTGAGTATTTGGAAGCAAAAATATTAATAGCATGCTTTATCTCACGGGACTTAAAAGTCCAAAACATGCTCCACGACACACACAAAAAAATATTCAGTTCACACCAACAATATTGTGTCTCAATATTAATAGCTGATACTATTAATGGAGCATCATTGTATGCCAGGCACCAGGCCAAGAATTTATGTGATTTATCTCATTTACTCCTCATTGTATGACTTAGAACTATTACTATCCTGGTTTTACTGACAAAGAAGTAGGCTCATAGAAGTGAGGTCATAGAGGCCTGTAAGCCAGGACATGAATCCAGATCTAACTGATTCCAGAATGCATGCTCTTAACCACCAGGCTTCCTACTTCCCCCAAAGACTCTATTATCCTAGAACACAGCTCAGGGCACATCAAGTTTCTATGGTTCTTGTCACCTTCCCTTGAACTTGACAGACATGTAATTAGTCCATTGTCTTAAATCAAGTGTAGCAACTCACACAGGAAATGGATTTCCATTCATAGTTTTAAACAATGTCAACTTGAGTTCATGTCATAGCAGTCCTAAGCCACTGACCCTAGCCACCAAAATATTACCTCATCATTAGAAAAAGTGGATCCCTCGCCCATGAGCACAAATGGAAAAGGCAGCCCTTTCCTACTCTGTTCCTTCCTTTGATCCTGTCTGCCTCTTATTTTTGTGGCTTTAGTTTCTCATCAGTTCACTAAAAATGGAGTATCACTTTTTCTCATGATGCATTTTCACATGGCAAATACACTGCAAAATTTATACAAATGTGTATGATGTAAAGATCATCTCTCTTTGCTAGCCAAGGGAAATGCTCAATAAATAAATAAAAAATAATTAAGATGGGTCTGACATGGTTGACTCATTCCACTGACTAAGTAAAGGAATGGTCTGGAGCCTGAGACTTTGCAGGCGAGATCTGGATTAGGATCTCAACTTGCCACTGAGCCTACTGAGTAAGCTTATTAGGAAGGTAAAGTACTTCTGAGTCTTGATTTCTTGATCTATAAAATGGAGACACTGGTACCTACCTCCTGTGATATACATGAGAAATATTATGTTATTAACATAGTTAAAGATTGCAAATGTGAAATGTTTTAATACCTGCCCATTACATCAAAGCTCTCGGTAAGTGCTAACTTCTACTCCAAAACAAAGAGCACCAAACCTCCATATTTTTTCCACCTAAAGTGTAGGCCCCTCCTATTACATAGTCCACCGGTGCCTTTCTAGGTTCCCCAGAACCCCACCTGGATATACTGACCTGGGAGAGAGGGCATTCTTTGGCTAATGTGCTCTGGTTCATCTCTTTGAGCAGTTCCTTTAAGGCATTGCGGACTGTGGCATGGTTCCACTGCTCCGCAGGCAAGTCTTCCAACTTCGAACAACTGGGAAACAGAGCAAGAATGAACAACACACAAACCTTAATGGAGGGCCCTGGCTGCAGAGGGTACAGAGTGTGACAGTCACTCCCGGGTCCTCTGCCAGCAGGGGGAAAACTGTTAAAGCTCAGGGTCTAATGTGGGCCCTGAATGAGGGTAAGGGAGAAAAACTGCTTCCCCAGGACTTGGACTGAGCCCAATTCGGTTTCTTTAAGTTTGTTTTCATACTTGCCTAAGAAAAATAGTCACTTCAGATATGAAGAATTGCTAATATTTTAAAATGTGGTTTTTCCAGTTTGTTGATGAAAATGGCATGGCAATATGATTGTAAACTTCCACAATACAAGTTTAATTATTGGACATCCCTAAGGTTAAATGTAGACAAACAGTCCATCAAATTCAAAGCGTGAAGGTCCACTCCTCACTCTCCTAGAACAATTCAGAGATGTTGTTTTCCTAACCAAAAATAAGAGAGGACACTAAAGCCTTCCTGGACAAGGATGGGGATGTTGGGGCCCTACTAAAGAACAAATACTCTAAAATGAGCAAATTCAGGGCGCCTGGGTGGCTCAGTTGGTTAAGCGACTGCCTTCGGCTCAGGTCATGATCCTGGAGTCCCGGGATCGAGTCCCGCATCGGGCTCCCTGCTCGGCAGGGAGTCTGCTTCTCCCTCTGACCCTCCTCCCTCTCATGCTCTCTCTCTCTCATATTCTCTCTCTCAAATAAATAAATAAAATCTTTAAAAAAAATAATAAATAAAATAAAATGAGCAAATTCAAAACCCTTACACTAAAGGACAACATTTCTTAAATCCTATGACTTATAGGCACTTTCCAATACAAGACGCTGCAGAGAACTAGATGCTTTAGAAGCATAACTTGTTCTGGATGCTGTACCTGAAAAAAATCATTTCCAGAACCTCTGCAGGCCACAGAGTGTGCTTCTTTAAGGCAGCCACCAGGCAGGGAAGAAAAAGATCCCCAGTGCCAGCACCTTCTGATAAGCCTGCTACATGGGGACAGAACTCAGCCCTCAAAACACAAACCTGAAACAGCAGAAGTGCTTATTCTTCAAATAGTATATGCTAAGCATTTAAACAGAGAACCCATTAAATTAGGGGCTGTGGAAAGTTCCCCTTTAAGGGCCACAGATTTTTAATGATTTATCAAGCTTCCCCTAGGTTACCACTTCACTGCTTCTGAAAACAAAACATAGAACAGTTGGAATGTGGACTATAAAGATGCCTGGTGAAGTGTCCCTCCTTCCCTGCTCTCTCTCCCTTTCTAATTTTTTTTTCATTTCATCTATGTCTAGAAATTAACAAAGACAGGATGTTCTAATGTCAGCAGCGACTCTGACCCATGGAGCAGCTCCTCGAGTAAGGAAGGGCAGATGTTCAGAGACACCCACCTTTGTAATTGGATTTTCAACGTCACGACATGATAGACATCCTGGAGCATATCGGCCACCGTGGCGTCGGGTGCATCTGTCACGTAGCTGAGGGGCAGAGGGTTCCACCTCCCCAGCTTGATTATTCCTGCAAAGAGAAGAAAAACACAGTAAACACATTTCTGCTATTTATTAAACCTTCTCATTGTTTGTTCAGTGTTCAGAAGGTCATTCCATAGTCAACATTCAAGGCCCATTCAGAGATATTTTACAACCCGGTGCAATAACCTATTTCTTTCTGGCTGACAGTTGAGTTAACTATACAGGAAGATGGGAATGAAAGGATGAGGTTTAATCACGGACAATCAGTTCTTTTATGTTTTCCTGTTTCTTAAATTACTTAGAAAACCATACGGATACTTCCTTCCCCCAAAGTCTTGTTTCACATTCTAACTTAAGACTGATGCTAAATATACCGGACTGCTGATTTCATAGAACAAAAAAAAAAAAAAAAAAAGCAAGCCTTAAGTAAATATAAGATTTGGTTTTGAATTGTACAAGAAAATTCCTGTGTGTGGGCTCAGCACACACACAGTCACATCCTGACTGTGGTGTGATCCCCAGTGCAAACAGCATTTGGAGCTGATGAAGCAGTTCGAGTTCACTTCCAGATTCGTGTTTCACCAGGCAGAGGGGTTATTTTCCAATAGCACAATGACTGACCACAGATCAGAAATAGCAGAGATGCCTTCAACTTCCTTTTTTTAAAAATTTTATTCCTCTGCTCTTTTTAGAGTGACAATGGTACCATTTCCCTGTGGGTTTCCTGCTGCATATGGTAAACATGCATGACAATGGAGAGAGAATAAAAATCCTGGTCAAATTTGGGCTACATAGAGCAGTGACTTTAGGAATACCCTTGTGACAAGAAGATTCGTGGGACAGCTTCAGCAAAACATGATGAGAATGCTAACTTATTCATAAGATGGACCCACCTTATCTGGTGCATAAGGGCACATGTAACGTTGATGAAGAAAAATAAAGAAAAACCCATCCGAAAACACAGTGTAACAAAAATTTTATTTGTATGCAATGAAAAACCCAACGGTCCCCAAGATGTCAGAAATTGTCACACATAAGAAACAGCTGTTTTAGTGAAAGAAAAGGAACAGAATCTTTTTTTGACAATACAGGTGAGTCCAACTACACTGTTTTTTCAAAATATTTTTTATTGTCAAAGAGAGAGAACACCTGTATACCCAAGTGAACTTCTAAAAGCTTCACAAAATAATGCTTTATAGCTATCGAGTAAAATTCCAATAATAGGAAATGAACTTTCTGGTCAGGGCACGTCCTGTCCAAGATGAAATAAATGAATGCGCAATGCTTGACATAATGCTTGAAAACAGGGAATAAACAGAACAAAAATATTAAAATGATGCACTGTTTCAGTATTAAGATTTAACAATCTGGTGCTGAATATGCTGCAGTATAAATAGTGCCTGGACTCAGATCCAATAAAATAACACAGCTCTCATTCATAGTACCGTATGTCTCCAGTTCTGGCTCCTTAAGTCACATTTCACTTGCCAAGAAAAGCTGTTTTCTTGTGGGGATAGTTTTGCTAACATTCTCTCTCATGACAATGAAAAGTGCACAGCAACGCAGCATAAAGTAGCCGTGAAATGAACATCCAGGGCCCACTGGACAGCCACCCGGGGAGAGGCTGGGTCTGCTGTCTTGCTTCTTTGACTCCTTCTGATCTTTGAAAATTACTAAAAAAGATAACATATAATGTGTCTAACATATTTCCTTTTTTTAAAAAAATCACTACATAATTTTAAATTCCTTTAAAAAAATCATTATCATGATAGCCCATTGAGTATAAATCGGCCATATTCTAAAAACATGGTATATTTCATTATAAGAGATTGGAAGGAGGGAAAAGTGAAGTCAGCAATTGCACCCTGCACCCTATGACAGACAAGTAGAAGAAGCCGACTGTGTGGGTCACTTTGGTGACGAAGAATACAAAGGTAACATGAAGCCCACGACTCCTGCCAACTGCCAAGCACAATGCTCAAGGAGGTTCCCCCAAGCTGCTGTGTGTCTGTGTGTCACTGCTCCTTCCTTTTTATTGCTGAGTAGTGTTCCGCTGTAGGAATAGACCACACTGCAGTCAGACACAACAGAGGATCTCTGCAGGATTTAATTTATATAAAATACAAGAACAGGCAAGACTACAGGACTAATCTATGGGGACTGAAGTCAGAAAGTGGGTACCTCTGGACAGCAGGGGCAACTGACTGGAAAGAAATGTAAAGGGATTTTCTTGTTTTGGCTGCTGGTTGCATGGGCATAAAAATTGTCAAATTCATCAAATGCAACACTTAATATGCATACATTTTACTGTACATAAATTGTATCTCAATACAAAAAAGGGTATTGGGGGAGGGATCTCTGCAGGAAATGACAGACAAATCACTCTACTGGAAAACAGTAATCTCCATTTAGGTCAATTCTCTCCCCACCTTGATGAGCTGGAAGGAGACTTGTCTGGGCTGGAATGAGACACACACAGGTGTCTTCACAACACTTAATACCTCCACAGAGAGCAGCTGCTACAGGTTGGTTTCTACATCTTGGAAGAGAGCTGCTGACACATGCTATTTTCAGGCCATGGGAAGTGGCATGTGCTTTTGCTTTTTCACACCATATTGAATAACCTGCATGGTCCTGGAAGTCACTTTCTTTGCTCTTCTATCTACCAGGGTCTGCAGGTGCAACATCTGCTAGGACAGCTATGTCTAGAAGACTGCTCTCCTCCAGCCAGGCAGGGACATGACGTAACTCTTTTTAAAAAGCCTTTCCTCCAAACATGGTCTTTGTCTAATGCATGAACCCTCTTTGGAAATGCATCCCTTAGAGACAGTCTTCCTTCCCCAACACAAAACAGACAAAAATATTACTTGGGCTAGAAGTCAAATGTTAATTGAGGAAATCAAACTGGGAAGCACTATAACATAGTGACTAAGAATGCAGGCTTCCAAGTGAAATTGCCTCTGTTCACACCCTGGCTCCTCCACTTACCATGTAACCCCAGAAAGTGACTTAATTTCTCCATACCTCAATCCTCTCTCTAAAAAATGGAACAGTAAAAGTATTGACCTCATTGGAATATTGTGCAGATTAAATGTAAAGCCCTTAGTACAGAGCCCGGATATAATTAATCTCAACAATTAGCTGTTTACAGTAATTATTTAGACATTTTTAATGCTTCTTTTAAAAAAGACATAGTCAACTTATGACTCAAGTTTTTTCGGTTTTTTTTTAATGACTTCATTATCTTTCAATCTTTAATTGGGTCATGTGCCTGTAAAAGGCCCTCATTATTTTAAATCAAAAAGGAGAACTACACATCAGTTGTCTCTCCCTTGCCTCCCAAGACCTCCCCACTGCCTCCTCCCCATTCATCTCTTCCATCCTTGCCCTTTGGTGCCTCCCTTCCTTTCACCTAGAAGTAGGTTCAGATCTCCCCTACTTTAAAAGTAACAAAAACATGACAACAGTCTCATTCCCTTCAGTCTCTCATTTTTTTAAAGCACCACCAGATGTACCAGAAGTGCATGTCCAATTCTCCATCAGACTTTCACCGCCTAGATATCTATTTTCAACTCTTTCCAAGAGGAAATGGAAGTTCAGAAGGGTTGCATTACCTTCAGTGGTACCACCAAGGCAATAACTAAACCCAGATTCACTTCAAATACCATGCTCTCACTCTTCTTAGTATCCTGTAAGTCACAGTGGTTCAAGTGCAAAGCACAGAAGATTAGAAAAGAGCCTGGCTCCACCTTTGGAAGGCCCCGAATGCCCGACTCAGAAGCACACTGGGTCAGAGGTCAGGGGTGAGGCCTGGAGTGCAGCCTCCTCTGCTTGGTAGCTGTCAGACTTTGGGGGAGTTGTGTCATCTCTCCAAGTCTCTGTTTCCATTATCTGTAAAATGGGGCTAAAAACAATGCCTACCCTTGAGGGGTGTCATGAGGCTTTAAACGAGAATGAGAATTTAGCACTAGGATTGACCCAAATGAATCTCAGTAAACATTAAGGGGTGGAAATAGATCCTGGGGAGTTTTTTAGTGTAGATGTAACACCACCAAAGCGAAGTGATAGGAAGATTAACCTCCAGTGAATGCAGGTGGATTAAAAGAAGGCAACATTCTAAGGGGGGAAAACGAGCTGAGAAATCCAGACAGGTGTGTCTAAATATAACCATTAACAGCCTCCTCCTCGCTCCCTCCACAGAGGGATACACTCCCACCGAATGTTACAGTCCAGGAAGAACAGGCTATGGGCCGGCTGGGGAGATCTGACTTGCAGTGCTGGAGAAACCTCAATATAAACAGCCTAACTCTAAGTATACAAATAGAATTTTCAACCCTCACACTTTATGAGTAGGCTTTACAACTGCTACCTGAAAAGTGAAAAACTAATGATTACATTAGATAGTACTACGTGCATGTACACACACAGCTCAAGCCCAGCCAGGCACACAGTAAATGCTCAATAAATGACAAGTCCCATTTCTTCCCTGAATACACTTCACACTCTCACTGTGAAATACTGATCCCCAACATTCACTTCTAGAAATGGTACATATTCTTCAAAATCTCCCTGAAAATAATTCCAACCCTGATCAACCCAGCCTTTTCCCTACATAGCACTGCAGGAAATATTCTTGGTCAGTCTGTGTATCTTATAAAGAACTTACTTTATCACAATACCCCTTTATGTTACTTTACAGTTTGTGAAGTGTGTATGTGTGTGTGTGTGTTTCCCCCAAAGCATTAGTTCAGCCTCAGGAGGAGAGCAAGGCATCAGTATTCTACCTGGAAGTGAGCTGAAGAGCGCCTCTTCAAGCACATCAGTTGATGATAGCCAGACAAGTTTTCTAGCTACTGGACCAAAAACCTTTCTTCTCAGCTCTGCTCATGTGCCAATGCTCAACCACATAAGGGGCCTCTGGAGAGACTGGTCATGGCTCGTCCACAGTCACACATGAGACAGGGTCTTGATATTTAAACAATGGAATGTAGGAGACCAATGAGCAAACAGGTGACAGGCCCAAAAGACTGAAAAGCCAGCTACACTTGAGACTTCTCTAGAAAAAAATGATCTCCCACAACAGTGCCACTTCAGATAAACACTTCCCAAATCGTCTTTCCTATTTCCAAGGAATTTATCATCTGCAAACATTTACAAAATGCCTGGTGCTGAGGACTATTACAGATGCAGTTTCAAGGTTTCTGAATCACAGATTATGGGACTTTATTTGGGGTTTTAAATTCATAAAAATGTTAACATGACTGAATCGAGCACAATATAAATAAAACTGTTTCTATCCAGACAAACCTGTTTGCTAAAATACAAAGGACCTATATGCACTCTTTGTGTAATGCCTTTAGACCAAATAACAAAATGCAATTGTAGGTAAATTTCTCATTACTGATGTAAAATTAGGTTGGGAATGGAGGCAATTTTTGTCTAAAATTAAAAACATGCAGTAATGGAAACCAGTTTTTTACTCTCTCAATGCAGTATTCTGCCAGAGTCAAAGAGTTGACAAATCACAAAAAGAAATCTCAAGAAAGTGGTTTGTGTTCATGTTTGTTATTTCTATCAGTTTGTAAACTATCTCAAGGAAATCAAATATTATTCCCGTAGATATGTAATTCATATCATTAGTATTATTTACCTCTAACTATATGAAAAGCGAGAGGTGATAACACACAATATAGTTCATCAATATTTGATTCAAGTTTTTAGAAAGTCAATCACTTCTGGGGATAAAATAAAATGTGATAATACAATATAATCAATAAAATAGAAAGATTGTATTAAGCACTAATCATCCATTCATTCAACAAATTTTTCTTTTGTTTCTCTAGCACAATTCACTAAGATGCAAAGATAACCCTTATACACACTATCCCTGTAATTATGGAGCTCGCAAATGAGTAGAGAAGCTTATTACTACTCTCTCTCTCTCTATATATATATATAGTAGTGAAACCACTCTTAAAAGAAACCAAAATGACAGCATTTACCCCCTGTGCCTCAAAAATGACAAACATTTACTTCATGAAGACCTGCAACAAATTGCCTGGGAAGTACATGAGAATAATTCTCACGGTTTGCCGTGGCATATAGATACATGCTGATAATATAGGTATATATTGGGTGTACTATAGAATAAAGCCCACAAATCAATCTGTGAGACAGGTACAGGAAGCTAGCAATATATCAGCAGTATTCTTATAATACAGCTCAATAAATAACTTTCTTTTATTCCAGGTGCATTTTAACATTAATTTTCAAAGCAAAGTGAAAACCCAGCCTGGGGAGAGAAAAAAAAAAACAAACAAAAAAACGAGACAAAGGCTGGGGTTTATATACCTCATAACTCCCTGCAAAAGATCTTAGCAAAGGAGTATCAATAAAAAACCCCAACCTCAGAACTAAGCCTTGGGGCTTCTGGTTCACGGTATTATTTCCGCAATACACCAACTGCTGACGGGGCCCCTTGTAGAAACGGGAGAACTCATGACGTTGATTGCATCAGTTTATCCTCCTTCAGCGGCTGTGTCCCTATGGGATAGCATAAAATTTTCTGTTGTTCAGCTATGCTTTGTTAAAGAAATTAAAAACTGTCTGTCCCATATAATAAGAACATAGAATTATTTAGCCATAAATCAGTTCACATGAAATCACTACCCAGCGGTACATAATAACTCAGCCTGGGTTTCTAACTTGGGCCTGACTGTGGTATATCATCAAACTTTAGCAGCAGAAAGGCATAAATTGTAGTTATTATTGTTAAACCTGTGGTGGGGGTGACTTCTCAATGAGGAAAGAGAAAAGAGGCAAAACAGAGATGGTTTCTAAAGTATCCAGGTCTTCTTTCATGCATCGCTTTCCCATACCCCAATAAAACTTAGTGGGACTCTTCTACAGCTTTTGCTCTGATTTTATTTTATTTTTAAAGATTTATTTATTTATTTATTTATTTATTTCAGAGAGAGAGAGAGAGCACAAGCAAGGGGAGCAAGAGAGGGAGAAGTGGGCTCCCTGCTAAGCAAGGAGCCTGATGCAGGGCTCGAGCCCAAACAGGTTTGTCTGGACCCTGGGATCATGACCTGAGCCGAAGGCAGACACTTAACCGACTGAGCCACCCAGGAGCCACTCTGCTCTGATTTTAAAGACTATATTTCAAATGTTTTGTATTGGGGTAAAAGTAAACAGAAAATGAAATAGCATTCTTCTGGCATTTTACATTATTCAGGTGCCATTATAACTTATGTGAATTTATGAAACCTCAAAACACACTTGTCTGGGAACTTACAATACACTTAATCCTATGTTTATAACAATACAAAAGAAATCAACAGACAAAAATAAATAATTCAATGATTCAGAATAAATGTTAAAGCCATACTGTTAGATAAATTTATCTAAAAATCAACAGACACACACACACCACACACTGCATGCTCACCTGCAACAATTCAGGTATTTTTGACAAACACAAACAAGGTGGGGTTTTTTTTATTCTTTAATAACATTAACTTTTATTCTTAAATAATACCTGTATCTTTCAGGAGACAGTATTATCAGGAATATCATTAGCATTAAAAAACTGAAATACGGAGCGCCTGCATGGCTCAGTCAGTAGAGCATGTGACTCTTGATCTTGGGGCCATGAGTTCGAGCCCCACGTTGGGGGTAGAGTTTATTTTTAAAAAAGACTGAAATGTGAATTTCAGAGCACTTTCTGAATAAACTATAGTGAGATATAGCTGTCTACCAGTCTTTTCTGACCCCCTTGTGCTACAGAAACATTCTACTTAAAAAACATATACAGTACCATTTGGTGCCTTGTAATTCTATACATGGCTTTTACATTTTGCAGCATAAAGATTTTGTCTCATGTAATAGACGCTGCTTCACATTTGGGAAACGTTATGTTATAACCCTGACTTTTATTAGATTATTTAATATAAGCACTAAGTAACTAGACTAAATTAATAAAGACCCTATTAAAAAAAACAGAGCGAGAGAACAAAATTATTCCACAAATTAAATAAAACTTTCTGAAGTTGGTATTTTAAAAACCTTTATTTAATTTTCAAAATTCCAATTCTTCTGAAAAACAGCCAAAATATTGGTCAGGATATGAAAAAAATATGGTTGGCATTTAGTTATTTGTTTCATAAGAGTGCCATTCAAAACTATTACATGGGGAAAGAGGACAAATGAGAAAGAAAAGTGTTATGAGAAATTATTTGGGATCAGTTCTAAGCTTCT